>NC_141353.1:8414994-8537494 GCF_057382095.1 Aulonocara sp. 'chitande type north' Nkhata Bay
TTTAATATATCAGTAAAAAGTGAGGCTTGATTTGAGGCGGCGTAGTTTAAAGTAACACTGCTGCCAATGGAAAAAAAAAAAAAAAAAAAAAAAAAAAAAAAAAAAAAAAAAAAAAAAAAAAAAAAAAATCACATAGTCATGTGGAGGCATAGGTTAGTTAAAATGGATGCACTTGGGAGCGGGCTGGATACTTTTAAGGATGAAAAATTAGCTGACCTTGGGACCACCCAGGATGAAGAGAATTTTAATATAAATGTCATCCTGTGGGTTTTTAGTATTTGTTAGCTTCATTGAGCTGGTCTTTTAAATCCACTTTGGATAGCCTGGCGGTCAGTGGAATGGCCTCGGTTTTTACTTTTATTATAATTCCCTGGGTAAATGTTATGTTTAGCTCATTTATGTAAATTTTAACATTGTGAGAGGGGGAATAGGTTGTGCTTTTCGGTTTTTTAGGTATTATTATTTATTTATTTTTTATAGTAGATCCAACCCAAACAAGGGGATCAAGAAATATACTGATATGTCAGCAGATCTTCCTTAGCCTCCAAAAAATGTACTAACAGGATGTGTAAATAAAAGTTTTGAAAAATAATTGATTGTGTTTGCTGGTTTCCACAACAGCTGCATGTATTATTATATTTACTAATTCCAAAAATTAAATTAATTTCTTATATAAACGGGTGAGATTTCCCCTATGGAGGTGTGGGAGGGTCTGTTCACATGTTAGTTTTTAATTAAGCCTATTTTTTATTAAGACCTGAGCACTTTTAGCCATTTCCCTGGATAAACATAATCAAACAGGGATTATATATTGGAGAGGACAAGCACTTATACAACACTATAAGATCACAAGGAGATTGAGGGTCCAGTCAACCGCTAGGACCGTGCAACCTAGCTCCAGGTGGAGACAACAAAGACACAATCTCCTAATACCTAACCCTAACCCTAACCCCTAACCCACCCTAACCCTAACCCTAACCCCTAACCCACCCTAACCCTAACCCCTAACCCTAACCCCTAACCCTAACCCTAACCCCCCCCTAACCCCCTAACCCGGGGTTGATGGCCCGTGCACGCCCTGTTCCTCCTTCGGGAGGGACAGTTTCTTTTCTTCAATCCTAACCCTAACCCTCCTGGGATTGGTGGTGCCCCTGCCCATTGCCTCTCTCCCTCATTGTGGGGAGCCCCCCACCCACTACCCTGTCCTTACCCTAACCCCATTGCCCCCCTCCCCCCTCCCCTTCTAGCCCTAACCCTAAGGGACACTTAAAAGCCTAAATAAAGAGAACAAAAGACAAGAAAGTCAGAAAAAACAGTACACAAGGAAAGGATTTACAGGAAGGGGGTGCCATAACAGAAAAATACAGAACACAGGACGGGATGTCTAAAAGGAAGGGGGTGCCATTTAAAGAAATAAGAATAAAGAAAAGAACATCAGAAAAATAAAGAGAAAGAATAAAGAGCAAGAAAAAGAATAAAGAACAAGAGAAAAACTAAAGAACAACAGAAATACAAAGAGAAAGATAAAGAAAAACAGAAAGAATAAAGAACAAAAGAAAGAATAAAGCACAAACAGAAATACAAAGAGAAAGATAAAGAAAAACAGAAAGAATAAAGAACAAAAGAAAGAATAAAGCACAAACAGAAATACAAAGAGAAAGATAAAGAAAAACAGAAAGAACAAAGAACAGAAAAAGTTTGAAAAAGGGAGAGCTAAAGCAGAAAAAACTGAGAGTAAAGAAAAAACTAAGAAACAGAAAAAGTTAAGAAAAACAGAAAGGAAAAAGAAAAGTATAAAAGGCCAAGAGTGGCGAAACAGAACACAAAAGCGGGTGGGCCAGCCTGAGGAAGGCTCAAGAGAAGCCGAAACGTCGCGAATGGCCCACCACAGTGCACTACACCCGCTTAGGGTAATTTTTTGATCAGGGGGCACCAATACCAGTCCCATGGATGGACCGTGCACCTAGGTTCCGGCATAGCCGGGCCTATTCTTTCCCCACACCCTAACCAGCCTGTGCCTCCTGGGATTGGTGGTGCCCCTGCCCATTGCCTCTCTCCCTCATTGTGGGGAGCCCCCCACCCACTACCCTGTCCTTACCCTAACCCCATTGCCCCCCTCCCCCCTCCCCTTCTAGCCCTAACCCTAAGGGACACTTAAAAGCCTAAATAAAGAGAACAAAAGACAAGAAAGTCAGAAAAAACAGTACACAAGGAAAGGATTTACAGGAAGGGGGTGCCATAACAGAAAAATACAGAACACAGGACGGGATGTCTAAAAGGAAGGGGGTGCCATTTAAAGAAATAAGAATAAAGAAAAGAACATCAGAAAAATAAAGAGAAAGAATAAAGAGCAAGAAAAAGAATAAAGAACAAGAGAAAAACTAAAGAACAACAGAAATACAAAGAGAAAGATAAAGAAAAACAGAAAGAATAAAGAACAAAAGAAAGAATAAAGCACAAACAGAAATACAAAGAGAAAGATAAAGAAAAACAGAAAGAATAAAGAACAAAAGAAAGAATAAAGCACAAACAGAAATACAAAGAGAAAGATAAAGAAAAACAGAAAGAACAAAGAACAGAAAAAGTTTGAAAAAGGGAGAGCTAAAGCAGAAAAAACTGAGAGTAAAGAAAAAACTAAGAAACAGAAAAAGTTAAGAAAAACAGAAAGGAAAAAGAAAAGTATAAAAGGCCAAGAGTGGCGAAACAGAACACAAAAGCGGGTGGGCCAGCCTGAGGAAGGCTCAAGAGAAGCCGAAACGTCGCGAATGGCCCACCACAGTGCACTACACCCGCTTAGGGTAATTTTTTGATCAGGGGGCACCAATACCAGTCCCATGGATGGACCGTGCACCTAGGTTCCGGCATAGCCGGGCCTATTCTTTCCCCACACCCTAACCAGCCACAATCCTGGCCCTAATCCTAGCCCCATCCATGGTGCAGCCCTAACCTTAACCTCAATGGACAGAACCCCAAGTAAAATTAAGGCCAAGACACAAAGAAATAAACACAAATGACGGCCGGGTAGGAAATTAGGAAAGGAGGGTATGTAAACCAAAGGAACGGAAGCAGGAATTAGGAGCAAAAGGAAACAGAAGGCAAAGCAAGGGTAGGAAAGGAGAAAGGAAAGGAAAAGGATAGGGTTAAGCCAAAGAAAGTAGAGTAAAAAAACTAAAAAGAAAACCCAAAAAGGAAAAACACAAAGCACCGTAGGGAGGAGTCAAAAAAGCCTGTAAAAGGAGGGGCAGAGAGGAGTCTCCTTTATTTGAATTTGGCCACCGATGCATGAGCATAGCCTGAAGAAGGCACAATCCAGCCGAAAGCTAGCGCAAGCCATGCATCACTAAAAATGTTTTGTTTGTTGTTTTAGTTTGTTATTTTAGTTTGTTATTTTTGGGGGAGGTTTATTTAAATTTTATTCATTTTCATGTTTCTTAACGGCCTAAAAACTAATTTAAAACCTAAGATTGGGAATTTATAAAAACAACACGGAGACAAAATTCATTGGGAAAATACAAAATTTATTACAAATACCGTAAAAACAATTAAAAACAATTGACAACCTAAAAGAAAAAGGAAAAATTAGAACAATTTGGTTAATAAAACAATTAAAATGTGGTACTTACCTGAGAAGCCTAATTAAGGAAGGTACTTACCTGAATTTGGACCTGGAGAGTGACGGACACGGAAGACGGAGTGGCGATAACGTGGTGGGCCGCGGGAAGGGTCACGGTATGGCCCGTGCACCACTCCTGCCCTCCTCGTGCAGGGAGGAGTTTCATTCCCCTTACCTACCCTAACCCCTAAAGTCACGTAAAGAACACAAAGACAGATAAGAACACTTAAAGAGAATAAGAAAAATAGAAATGAAAACGTAAGAAAAGTAAAGCAGGTAAAACTGAGAATAAGAAAGAACTAAGAAGAAAAATAGAAATGAAAACGTAAGAAAAGTAAAGCAGGTAAAACTGAGAATAAGAAGACAAACAGACATGAAAAAGAAAAGTAAAGCAGGTGAAACTGAGCACAGAAAAAATTAAGAAACAGAAAAAGTTAAGGAAAGTCACGTAAAAGACAAGAAGGAAAGTTGAAAGACGAAACACAGAGAAAGATAGAAAAAGGGAGAGTCACGTAAAAACTGAGAAACAGAAAAGACAAAGAAAAGAATTAGAAAAAAGAAATGTCTGAAAAAAAAGGGGCGGAGACAGCCTAGTATAAAAGGCCCTGAGTGGCAACAGAAAGACAGAAACAGAAACACAGAGAGACGTTGGGCCAGCCTGAGGAAGGCTATACCCAGCCGAAACGTCGCGATGGCCCAACGGCAGTGCACTACACCCGCTAAGGGTAATTTTTTGAATAGGGGGCACCGTTCCCAATCCCATTGATGGACCGTGCACCCCAGGCTCCGGCAATAGCCGGGCCTGGTCTTACCTCAACACCTAACTATACCCTGTACCCCCTCCCCTATCTCAATTCTAACCCTAACCATGATTTCTACATTAAAAACCGTGGAATCACGTAAATTGTTAAAAACAGCAAATTAAAAACAACAGCATTTTTTCCAATACAATTTCATAGTGTGGAACATTAACAGAATTATATTTAAGACGGCATATAATAGGGCAAAATGTTAAAAAACAGTTTATTTATTTACACAAAACAAATACGGTTAAAAGCATTAAATGTTTAAAACAAGGGATTCCACAATATTCAAATTCATATATATACACTCGAATCTTAAAAATGGTTTGTATACACAGGATAATATAGGCTTCAATACAACACAACTGAAAAGGTTTGGTTAAAAACAAAAAGAAACACACACAGAGGGGAGGGTATAAAAGGAAGGTGGAGTCAGCCTGGAGCTCATTTCGAATCTGGACTCTGAGGAGTGAACATCAGTAGCCACAGCCTTGTGCAATACAGCCTCATTTCTTCAGCTTTTTGTGTGCCAAGCGCCTGAGGAAGACCCGTATAGGGTCGAAACGTTGCGCGTACGGCACACCATTTTTTTGATCTAATTGATTAATTAATAAAAACTTGTTTTAATTTTTCTTTCATTTTTTTTCCTTTTTAAAATTGATTTTTTTTTCTTTTTCAATTTATATATTGATTTCTCGCCTCATAAAAACTCACATTGGAGTTATAATTATTTAGATACCAAAGGCGAACCCAAAACACAGAAACGACAACAGTATAAAACACAACACAAAAGGACAAGCACACACACTGACTTAAAACTGAGGACCGGATGGCCTCAGGTGATTGGACCGTTGTCCGATATGGGAAAAGGCGGAGGCTTTCCCGTAATCGGGACATCCAGCAGGGTGGGTTTCCTTCGGGAGGGATGGCCCGTGCGTTTCCTGCCTCACAGAGGTGGCAGGCTCAGTCCCCCTCCCCCTAACCCATCTTACCTTCTCCTAACCCTTTGCTGGGATGACCCTAGACCCCAAACTCAACCCTCTCTCTCTCTCTTTCCCTCTCTCCCTGTACTTCAGACTCAGGATGTGAAAGAAACCCGTTTTCCAGGGCAGCAAGTATGGGACATGGGTCCTTGAGTCAGGAGCAAGGATGGCCCGTGCATTGGTGCCCAGTTTCCTTCAGCAACAGAGCCCCCATTTTCTTTCTTCCTAACCCATCAACATCACTCTATTCAAAAAGGCTTATAATATGGTACAATATTAAAAACATTTTATTTACACCAAAAAATATTTTACACAAAACAAATACAGTTAAAAGTGTTACATATTAAAAACAATAGATTTTACGACGTTTAAATTGAAATATGCAGGGAATCTTAAAAAGAGTTTACACAGATAGGGTTAATACAAGTTTGAAAAGAGGGAAGGGTATAAAGGGATGTAGAGTCAGCCGGGAACTTATTTCGAGTTGGAACTCTGAGGAGTGAACATCAGCAGCCTTGTGCAATTAAGCCACATTCTTTTTCCTTCTTTCAAGAATATAGGCTATCCTGCCCAGTGTCAGTGTACAAAGAAGAGTGTGGAATGATAATCAGTTTTTTATTAATGATTGTTAAATATTTTTAAAGTGGATTAAAAAAAACAGATTTCTGAACAATGCATAACAGAAATAATTCATATTGCTAATCATCATACAAGGCTCTTATGTTTAAAGTTAGTTACAAAAAGTTCAATAAGAGCAGATTCTGTCAAATGATTATGTATAATTACTCAGAGATCCTTTCTGTCAGGTATCCTTCTCTTTAACGATGGAATCACTGTGGTTCTCATTAGCGCTGAGTCCCGTCTTAGCACGAGCTGGCGGAGTGAACAATGGAACTCCTCCATGAGGGCGATTTGTGTTTTGGCCAGCTCCACTGAATGGCTGGTACTGTGAACTGAGTTCATGCTGTTCACATAAAAACTGTTTCCTGTTATCTCTTCTCCTTGTACAGCACAAGTAAATGATCTCCATTATATTCAGGAGTACTGAAATGCCTGAAACTGCAAGCATAAAAAAGATAAAGATCGTTTTCTCTGTGGGACGGGAGACCATACACTGGGCACCAGCCATTTCGGCGCAAGGAGACATTTTACAGTGGAACTTTAAGTGAATGAATGGAGAACCAAAGATAAAAAACTGGCTCACACTAAATCCAACTTCCAGGAAGATCTTTAAAAAGAGCTGTGTCACATACGTGCAAAAGAGTGTCCCTTTTAACTTCACCTTTCCACGATCATCCGTATATTTACGTTTCTTTAATTTAATTCCATCAACACCATCCTGCAGCTGTTCCATCATTTTTTTCTCTTTATGAATTATGTGTACAGCATATCCCAGAAAGACAAGGGTAGGAGTTGACACAAAGGTGATCTGCAGGACCCAGTAATGTACAAAGGATATTGGAAACTTCCAGTTGTAGCAAGCATGTTCACATCCTGGTTCCTGAGTGTCACAGTAGAACTCTGACACTTCATCTGCCCAAACATTGTCTGCAGCAGCACCTAGGACAAAGATCCGGAACAGGAAGAGGACGCTCATCCAGATCTTGCCCACTATAGTTGAATGAGATTGGACCTTGTGTAGCAGTGTCAGCAGGTAAGACCAGTCTCCCATGGCTGAAAACTAATTTGATATATGGAGGAAAAACACAGTTAGTACACTTAAATCACTATCCCACCCACCAGTCTGAGCCATGGTCTGACTATCCCTCATCACACTCACTCTACTCAGACCAAACAATTTGCAATATGTTCTTCTACTTTGTTTCTCTTTTTCTGTGTGTGTGTGTGTGTGTGTGTGTGTGTGTGTGTGTGTGTATATATATATCTATCTATCTCTCTCTATATCTATCTATCTATATATCTATCTATATATGTGTGTGTGTGTGTGTGTGTGTGTGTGTGTGTGTGTATATATATATCTATCTATCTCTCTCTATATCTATCTATCTATATATCTATCTATATATGTGTGTGTGTGTGTGTGTGTGTGTGTGTGTGTGTGTGTGTATAGTGAGATGGAAATTTAAATGACTCAATAATAATAATGGTGTGCTGTGGTCATTTTAAGCAAATGTTTCTTTTTTAGACAAACAATACCTAATAAAGTTTCATTCAAAAAGAATCTGAATCAACTTACAAAGGCTTACACAATGTCTAACTCAGCATGCTCAGCATGCACCTGACTCTGAGAATCAGGTGCATCTTCACACAGCAGCCACTCTGGGTCTAAATGACAACACCTTAGACTTCAAAACCATGAGCTATGACTATAAACTATGACTCACAAAACTGAACAAAAACTTACAAACAGTGGTGCTGGAGAACCGGAACATGACAAACACACAGCATGGAGGAGGTAAGAGGATGAACAGACGTTAACGACGCGACACCGAGTAGGGGAAGACACAGACACTAAATACAAGAGGTGAACGGAGCGAAGAGGAAACAGCTGGGAGACACGGCTGACGCTGATTACACTGATGATACAGGGAGAGCACAAAGCTGAACGCACTGACATGGGACACAGACCTACAAAATAAAACAGGAAGCACACGACAGACAGAGACACAGACGTAGACTCATAAGCAGGCATACCGAATATAACACATAGAACTCAAACAATAATAATCATCATCATCAACAAAACACCAGAGAAACAAAACGTTCATTCAGAAATAGACCAGAACTCAGAATGCTGGGTCAATACTGACCCAGAACCGTGACAACAGATTTTCTTACAAACACACAACCACACAAAAACAGCTGTTTAAAAAGACATTTTGGTCTAAAAAATTTTTTTTTTCCTTAAAATGGCAACAGCACAGCATTATGAATTATTGTTCCATCGTTTTAATTTCCGTCTTAACACCTATAGTCATCACCCGATGCTATTGGCATATTATTAGTGATCATATTTTGTGGTCATATGATAATTGATTATTAACAAGTTATGAAATATATTTTTGTGATGTTCAGAAAAATTATGATCATCATAAACTTTTATTAGAGTGATCCCTCATTTTTATCGCGGGACTTATGTTCCAAAAATGACCCGCAATGAAATCCACAAAGTAGCCAGCTTTTGTTTTTACAATTATTATATATGTTTTAAGGCTGCAAAACCCCTCACTACACACTTTATACACTTTTTTCAAACACGCATGAACATTTTAACACTTTTCTCTTTTATTTTATACACTGTCAAAGTTCAAACCTTCATACAACAATATGTCTAGTATTATAGAATGAAATCAAATATCAAACCCTGTTTTCAGGATCTGAACATGGGAGTAGAGTTTCATCGACATTGATGTGTTTCTTGGAGAGAAAACCTACAAACATACAGTACAGAACTTCAGAGTCACACTGCTAGCGATCGAAGATTTATGTAACTTTGACAAGCTTAGTGCTTAGCTTGGTGTACAGCCGATCAGGACGCAGCACACAATGTGCTGTACAAAAAAAAAGCATGCAAAATTGCACACAAAAAGAATCCACGAAACAGCTAGGCGGGCGAACCGCGATATAGCGAGAGACCACTGTATTTCCTTTGTGATTTCCTTGTCATAAGTCACTTGTTTTAACATAAAGTTTTTGACATTATAAAGTGTTGACGTTATTCCTGCTGTCTTACTATATTTTTACTAAATTTTACTTTACTTTGTTTACTATGTCTCCTTAGTTATTAGACTTTTCTTCTCCTCTGTGTAATTTGTCTTGTCAGACTTGAGACATAATCACAGGGGTGAAGACACGAGGGGAATCTCAGAAAAAACTAACTATAACGGCAACCCAAGCATAATAGAAATGAACTTAGATAACCTGAAGAACTTAAAAATAAACCATAAACGTCAAAATACATTAAAATTCAAAACGGTGGATCAAATGACCCAGGATCATGACATCATGGTCATGCTCTTGTTTGCTTACCTCATGTCATAGTTTTGCATGATCCTGTTCAGGCCATGTTCATGTTCATGTCATAGTTTACATGTTTAGCTTTAGTTGATCCCAGTTTAGGTTTCAGTTCAGTCTTTTGCCTCAGTTTGCCTTGCCTTGTTTTTCTGCTTGGATATCAGCCTTAAATAAAGAGCTCGCCTTTTGTTATACTTCGTTTTCTCTCCCAAGTCTGCTTTTGGGGCTGCTCCTCATGAACCCCCCATCCCACCCATAACAAGTACTATATATCCGAATTTCCCAGAGGAACCCACCCGAGGGATTAATAAAGTTTTATCTTATCTTATATCCTCCTGTTAGACTGTGATATGGCTGTTTGAAAGAAAATAGTGAACCTTTTTCAAATTGCACATTACTTGTCCTGTTATTATGTGATTAAATGATGGACAACTTTCATGCAATTTATCAAACTATTGACCACATCACTCCTGTAAAAATCTATTAATGTATGCAATCCACAATTTACAAACCAATTTTATAGTCTATAAAAAAATCTACTGCTGTAACACTGAAAAACAAATCAGCCAGACAATCCTACATCTCCCAACTGGTAAACAATAACCAGTCTAATTCTGCTTTTATTTTATTCACTGATAATCGATTAATCCCTGATAAACTATTAATACTACTACTGCTTTTAATACTACTGATAATAATCTGAAGATCTAAAAGAAGTTTAACATCTTCCTAAAGTCAGACATTTTCCCTGCCTCCTTTATATGTGAGGTAACCACACCACTTCAAGAAAAACCACATAGAATCACTAGTGAGCAAAGATTGATCACTAGTGATTCTACGTGGTTTCTAGTGGTTCTATGTGGTGATTGGCTCACATCGTATCCAAAGGGTGGAAGTGTTTATTTTTCAGTCATCAGTTTTAGATTTGAAAAAATAAAACTTTATTCAGGGGTTCCTCAAGGGTCTGTCCTTGGTCCATTACTGTTTAACATGTACATGCTCCGACTTGGTGCTGTCATAAAGAATAACTCTATATTCCACCATTCTTATGAATATGACAGATAGCTGTTTGTCCTCACTTTTCTCTGATGATCTAAAATCTCTTCACAAACTAATAAGCTTGAGATCTTTGAACTGCTACCAGAATCAGAAAAAAGTATGCTTCCAAGTTGTTTTCGGGCGATCGTGGCTCAAGAGTTGGCAGTTCGTCTTGTAATCGGAAAGTTGCCGGTTCGAGCCCCGGCTCCAACAGTCTCGGTTGTTGTGTCCTTGGGCAAGACACTTCACCCGTTGCCTACTGGTGGTGGTCAAGAGGGCCCGGTGGTGCCAGTGTCCAGCAGCTTCGCCTCTGTCAGTGCGCCCCAGGGTGTCTGTGGCTACAGTGTAGCTGACATCACCAGTGTGTGAATGTGTGTGTGAATGGGTGGATGACTGAATGTAGTGTAAAACGCTTTGGGGTCCTTAGGGACTAAGTGAAGTGCTATACAAATACAGGCCATTTACCATTCAGGGATTGTGGACATTCAAAAACCTTTTTATTTACGTTTTTTTGTTCTGTTCTGTTTTTGTTTCATTCTGATGTTTTTCACTGCCTTACGGGATTGTAAACTTACTTTTTGTGTTTCTTTATTTTCTGTGCTAACGACATACAGTTTTGATGTAATATAGTACTATATAAATATAATTGTCATTAAAAAAAATCTAATCAAAGCATAAAGTCTGCTACTGTTGAATGGGGAATGTCACGGCCGGGCGGATCACACACAGTAATTCGGCGCGCCCGTGTGGCGTGCTGGCTAGACCCAAGCGCGGCGAAGGCTAGCGGTGGGTTTGGAGCAGACACGCAGTTATTCTAGTAATGACCAGTGCACGAAGCGTGGCTTCGGAACTGTCGTTACAGACAGAGAGCGAGCGGAGCCGGGAAGAGAAAAAGGATTGAAAGGGATTCTCACTCACAGTTGCTGAATCAGGCGGAGACTGACGTCGGCAGAGTTTCGGAGCTCCTGACAAGAAGATACTGATGTCTGAGCGGCGAACAGGTGGGTGGCGTCTCTCTTTTAACCCCGGCCCCGTGATCAGCTGATCACAGCCGATCACCGGCTGACAGGGAAAATAAGTTGCACATATAATCTGGTAAACACAGACACGAGAAATGTAATGGAACAAAATTGGGAGCAAGTGCAGTGTACTGTGTCAGTAATTATACTGTATTTTTTGCTGTATTGTAAATATAAAGAAAAAAACATTGAAATTAATGAATTCTTTATCTAATATTTTATTAATATCTGTTACTATCTAATGTGACTTGTTAATTTTATGTTTAAAAAAAAGAGAAAAGAAATATATGAATATAATGCAAGCACTAGTCCAAACAAACGTTTTGGTTACCGCTTCTCATCCAAGCATTAAAGGCTACTGTAGAGACCCTGTACTTTTTCAATTGAAATTATATAAGAAATGAATGTATTTCTTTAAATTACTCACGCTATTTCAATAAACTTTACTTCATAAGAAGAGACTTTAAATTATTGTAGAAAGAAACCCAAGAAGTGGTGCATTAGAAAACATTTGGTTACAGTTAGAAAAAGAAAACTCAGAATAAGACTCAGAGTGGGTCTGGTAGGTATTATGACTTGTTTGGATGATACAGAATTGAGACAGAAAAGAATCTTTTACTTTAATTTTTGATTAAGTTTAAAGTTTAACAGGTCCATTACCCAAAACTACAGCTTTGAAAACAGTGCATTAAATAGGGATGTAGCAAGTCTCTGAATAGATCTGCGTCATCAAAAATGTGCAAAGATGTTAAACAGGAACTGAGACCTATTTGTCTTAAAGAAACTGAAAAGTTTAATTCAACATTATTTTACAGTAATGAACAGGTGTTTTAAGTCAAGGATGTGGGAACAAAAAATGTACTCACCTATAATTCAGATATTAAGAGATCTCTGCCATGAGCTCATCCAAGAACCAGAGTGGAGGCAGATGAAAATCAAACTTAACTGACCAGGAAGACACTACTTCCTGTCTGAGGCCTGTGGGTTTGGTCTGACTTAAGCAGACATGTACAAACTGCTGATCACAGCATCATGAATCTCATGACAAATTTCATCACCTCCCATTCAATCAGTTTCTATAAAGGAAGCGCTGATAATTATAAAACAACACCATTTTTCTATCAACTCACACTCTAAATCATAATTTCCCAATGTCCACATTGTAGATTTGGGGTATAGTTGGGTACTTGAAAAAGAAACATGCTGAGATATTTGTTGGCACAAAAGAGACTTCGAATCATGTGTCCCAAGTGAGATGTAATTGGGATGTCTCTCGGTTTGCATTAAATTATAAATTTTAAATCAGGTGCCCCACTAAAAACTTTCAAAGTCACTTACACTGTGAGTGTTAATATGTTTATGGTGTAGTAAAGTACAGTATGTCCCTATTAAATTAGCACCAACTAGCTCACTAACCCCACTAGTAGGAAAATGCTGAAATTCTTGCTTCCAATTCAACACGTCTCATTTTGCTAGTGAGTGTGGGTGGGCGCTTCTTACAAGGGAGTAATCTGATGATTCATCACCCTGAAGTCTGAAAAAATGTTTCAAGGAAGTGAAGCAATCTAACTCACCATAGAAGAAGTGACCCAAGGAGACAAATGATCCACTACCAAGAGAGGAGAAGGTATTAAAGCCAGACAACTCTATTTTCCACCACTGCGACCCACACTGAAAAAAATGCAATAGGGTGGTTGTTGAATTTGCATAGAATTACTTCATATATCCAGCATGACTAATTTAAATTTCACATCTAAACATATTTTTGTCTTTTAATTTTCACATATTCTTTAAGAATATTCATTCTTTTAGAACAAATCATGTTGAAAAGAAACAAGTTAGTCGTGTTTTATCCTCAAGCTCCGCCCCCTGGAAAGGAAAAATCGGTTGCACTGTCCGCCATTTTTGTCTCTCGCTTTGGAAAATCTACTACCATCTGGAGTTTTACACTTGAAGGTAAATACGATTTTAAAGCTAACACACCAGTGAGAAAGAGTGTAGACCCTTTATATACAGTGGGGCAAAAAAGTATTTAGTCAGCCACCGATTGTCCAAGTTCCCCCACCTAAAATGATGACAGAGGTCAGTAATTTGCACCAGAGGTACACTTCAACTGTGAGAGACAGAATGTGAAAAAAAAAATCCATGAATCCACATGGTAGGATTTGTAAAGAATTTATTCGTACATTAGGGTGGAAAATAAGTATTTGGTCACCTCAAACAAGGAAAATCTCTGGCTCTCACAGACCTGTAACGTCTTCTGTAAGAAGCTTTTCTGTCCCCCACTCGTTACCTGTATGAATGGCACCTGTTTGAACTCATCATCTGTATAAAAGACACCTGTCCACAGCCTCAAACAGTCAGACTCCAAACGCCGCCATGGCAAGACCAAAGAGCTTTCGAAGGACACCAGGAAAAGTATTGTAGACCTGCAAAAGACTGGGAAGAGTGAATCTACAATAGGCAAGCAGCTTGGTGTGAAAAAATCAACTGTGGGAGCAATCATCAGAAAATGGAAGACATACAAGACCACTGATAATCTCCCTCGATCTGGGGCTCCACGCAAGATCTCATCCCGTGGGGTCAAAATGATCATGAGAACGGTGAGCAAAGATCCCAGAACCACACGGGGGGAGCTGGTGAATGACCTGCAGAGAGCTGGGACCAAAGTAACAAAGGTCACCATCAGTAACACACTACAACGGCAGGGAATCAAATCCCGCAGTGCCAGACGTGTTCCGCTGCTGAAGCCAGTGCATGTCCAGGCCCGTCTGAAGTTTGCCAGAGAGCACATGGATGATACAGCAGAGGATTGGGAGAATGTCATGTGGTCAGATGAAGCCAAAGTAGAACTTTTTGGTATAAACTCAACTCGTTGTGTTTGGAGGAAGAAGAATACTGAGTTGCATCCCAAGAACACCATACCTACTGTGAAGCATGGGGGTGGAAACATCATGCTATGGGGCTGTTTTTCTGCCAAGGGGACAGGACGACTGATCCGTGTTAAGGACAGAATGAATGGGGCCATGTATCGTGAGATTTTGAGCCAAAACCTCCTTCCATCAGTGAGAACTTTGAAGATGAAACGAGGCTGGTTCTTCCAACATGACAATGATCCAAAACACACCGCCCGGGCAACAAAGGAGTGGCTCCGTAAGAAGCATTTGAAAGTCCTGGAGTGGCCTAGCCAGTCTCCAGACCTCAACCCCATAGAAAATCTGTGGCGGGAGTTGAAAGTCTGTGTTGCTCGGCGACAGCCCCAAAACATCACTGCTCTCGAGAAGATCTGCATGGAGGAATGGGCCAAAATACCAGCTACTGTGTGTGCAAACCTGGTAAAGACCTATAGTAAACGTTTGACCGCTGTTATTGCCAACAAAGGTTATGTTACAAAGTATTGAGTTGTATTTTTGTTATTGACCAAATACTTATTTTCCACCCTGATTTACGAATAAATTCTTTACAAATCCTACCATGTGGATTCATGGATTTTTCTTTCACATTCTGTCTCTCACAGTTGAAGTGTACCTCTGGTGCAAATTACTGACCTCTGTCATCATTTTAGGTGGGGGAACTTGCACAATCGGTGGCTGACTAAATACTTTTTTGACCCACTGTATGTGGACTTTTACTGGGGTGTTGTTATTTTACAGGTATGTGGGCTGTTTATCGAAAACCATGAAAGGCCAATGTTAGGCTCCAGTTAGCTAATGGTAACCGAAATTATGCGATAAGCAAATTAGTAATTAACATATATAATGTGAGTTAATATTGTTTGTATATTTTTTCAGTCTAAATTAACAGACTATTACAAACTTGCATCGGTGTCTGTAGTAAGTGGTGGTACCTGCAGTGTCTTAACCATTAAACAAGCTAATGTAGGGCTGGGATATGACTAGTTTGTTGAAACATGTCTGCTGCCAATGTGACTGCTCACACATGGTAACATTACCAGCACATAGCCACAACCGCTATAAACATGCTGAAAGGTCAATCTAGCTTCTGTAGTCAGCAGCTGGAAGACTCAACACAGACCCAAGATTCAGTGTAACGGTTATCTAAATGTTGTGTGTCCTGTTTGTAAGCCCAGAAAAAGAAATTAAATAAAATGACGACCTTGAGCTTCAAGCTAATGTAAGCGTAATGCTATAGCATAAAGCGACTAATGAAATGATGAGGTTGTTAAATTAGTAAAAATACAGTAAATATATCCAACATGAATCATTTATATTTTTGGTCTAAACATAATTAAGTCTCACGCCTTTCACTTGTTTTAGAAGGATGTTCAGTCTTTTAAAACCAGTCATATCAAAATCACAGAAAATAGTTATGTTTTCTGTTGAAACTCCACCCCCAGGGTGTGTTCTACGAGGGAAAATTCACTGTGGCGGTCCGCCATTTTTTGTCGTTGCTTTGTTAACGTTTGGTGCTGAGCTTTACTTTGTCGAGGTAAACTGAAAACTACATGTTTGAGAGGAAACGAAGAGAACATCCATTATATGGGGAAGTTTTTCTCATGAATTGCTGTTGAGCAACATAATGGAAAAAACAAGTCATTCCTTAAGTTAACTAACGATAATGCTAGCTTAAGCTGCGGGACAATATTATGTGCATTAGCCTTTTTTCAGTGCGTGCCCAGTCACATTCGCTTGTTTTTTCTCAGTGAATACAGACTAACAAACTTGTGTCCATTTAGTTAACTGGTTGTACCTAAAATGTTTTAGTTAAACAGTTAAATAAGCTAGTTTGCCATGGGGTGGGCTCTGTGTGTGTTGGGGGGGGGGGGGGGGGGTCTTCACTAAAGTCGGTTTATTTAGGGCATGACACCTATGCAGTACTCATTAGGAGAGGAAGTGCATGACGTGGGGCTTTATTTCATGTTCTGGGGCAGTGAATGTAATGTACTGATAACATGTTAAAGACACACAAAAACCCAACAAATTATTTTAACTGATTTATAGAGAGACTGAGAGGAGGGCTTAAAGAGATAAAAATAATGACAATATAAATACGTTAAATTTATTTTTTCTGTATCGATATATGGTGCTTATCCCTGCTGAAGGGCAGATTGGTGTTGCTTCAGAACAATTCTCTAGCGTTGTTACATAGAGGTGTTACAGTTAAGGTTTTAATAACATTCTTTTATTTACTAGTGAAGATTTGCATATGTTATCTCACATTCTGTAAGGTAAATTTTCTGGAAAGGTCAAATTAACTAATTTAACTAAGTATTAATGAAAGACCTTGATGTGTATATGACAATAATAGATGTAGTTTCTGGGTCATTTGGCAGAACTGCAAAATGGCCAGAAGGAGGCAACTGCTGTGGTTGCAAACAGGCTGTGGGTGGTATGGAAGTAAGGGCAACTATGGAACTGCTCAGCAACATGGGACCCATAGCTAATAAATAGTAATATGACAAAAAATAACAACTTTGTGTGGATGTAACCTTGTGAGATTTGAGATTTTGACAGCATTTTTATGTGACAACTTCTCTTTTTAGATAAATGCAGAGTTTAAGCGCATTACCACCATGCCACTGCAGTCCATATTACTCTTGCAGATAGATGTGCTATCTGACAAACTAATAAAGGTCTTCAAAAGGCGAGGAGGACAAATAGGAAGAAGACTTCAGAACATTCTGGAGCCCACGGCCCAGGTAAGAAAAAAAATTAATTTCTGTATACACTTTAGGGAAAATAATAATTTTAACAAAATGCTGCTTGTCACTCTATGCCAGGAATCACCTGGGATTTTCACAATTTACCATGGGTGCGTTTTTTTTTGTTGTTTTTTTTCTTTTACCTGCATTAGAAGTATGTGTGGAGTTCATAGTTGAACACCTCTCTATGCTTTGACAGTATTCTGCTTCTTTGCATGGAGATTTCACTTCAGAAATGCATTACCTTTTTGAGCATTCTGAGGACTCAAATCACATGCTGTAATGAATACATTTTTTTTCACCTAATGTGTTAATGTTAACATTTTTTGGAATAGTGACACAGATTAAAATAAGATTTGGTATAATGTTCTTTGACCAGTGTTCTGTTTAATTGTGTGGATGCTTTAAGCATCCACACTATTGAGTTCCTGTTTCTCTTTATTCTTTATTGTGTGGATGCTTTAAGCATCCACACTATTGAGTTCCTGTTTCTCTTTATTCTTTATTATTATTATTATTATTATTCTAGTTGCTTCCGTACACTTTTTGGCACTTAACTACTTCCACAATTTTCAGCCGATTTTCACCGTTCAAATTTTAAACTATTCTGCTATTTCTGCTAATTTACGCTACGATTTTTGCTATTTTTAACTATTATACTTTTTAAAATATTCCACTTTTTTCCTTTAATTTGTCCCATTGAAATGAATGGGAAACTTCAGCAATTCTGCTAAAATTTGCTTGTTTTTGAAACTTAACTACTTCCTCATATTTTCACCTAGAACAACCATTCAAACTTTAAAATGTTCACAAATTATTGGGCTATTCAGGTATGATTCAGCTTTTTCAAATCTTTTACTGTTTTACTTTTATGCCTCTTAAAGTTTTGAGTTGCAAAATTGTGATTTTTCACAAAATACATGTGTTGTTATGGTTGCTATGCTCTTGGCTTCCAGTGTGCCACTGAAGGTTTTGCAATTTTCACTTCATGTCCGAACAACTTCCTGCTACTTGCTCAATTTTCACTCAACTTCCACAAATTATACATCAAAACGTAGGTATTTTTGCTGGCTTTCAGAAAATGTCACCATCATTGTTGTGGGATTTATAGAATTTTTGCAAATCTCCTCAGACTAACACAAGGTCAGAAAACTCTCCATATAAAGTGAATGGAGAGCTTGTTCAAAATCACCGCTGGATTTCTGTAATGAGAGGCATATTCGAATCGTCATATCTCCTTAACGAAGCAAAGTTAAGACATGAGGCTTGTCCCCGAATATCTTCAGACACCCCTGACGCTCACAATTCAAGAATTTCTTTCTCACCTATTACCGTTCTGAAATGAGTTGGACTTGTTTGAGGGTAGGAAATTCGTCCTTCGCTCAGATTTCTTCAGATTTCAAACTCTGGAAATGAACCACTTTTTTCTCTCGTCATAACTTTTTGTTGGATTTCCACAGAGACCTGAAAATTTCCATGATTGTTCACCAAAGCCTGCTGTCTCTTACGGTGAAAGAATGATATCGATACTCCAAATAGATTTCGAGTTACAAAGCGTTGTTTGAGGGCAAGTCAAGGCAGTTTTTGCTTCGCTCTACTCAGTTATGGTGCATTAGAAGTCAAATATCTTTAATAATTCATATTTTAATGATAAATTGTAAACACTGGAAGATTCCCCCATCTCTTCTGAACAAAACGGTGTAAGAATGACCGCTCTAGCCCCTACGGTTTGGAAATTATGGTCATTTGTTTGAGGGGAGTCCTCACTATGAGAAATAGGCTGCAATAATCCTGTGCCTCTCTGTGCTGCGTGTGTAAAAAGAGGCACATGTTTTGGCGGGAAAAAGTACACAGGCTCTCTGATTGGTGGATTCAAATTCAGCAGCTCCCAGGCTGACCTAGAAACTTACTTCTCTCTCCCTGTGCATTTTTTTGCTGATTTTTTCATTTAACAAGTATATTTGAGGGACCCTCAGCATGTTCAGCATTTTTTCAGCTGTCCATTTTGCTTTTCCAATTTTTCTGTTTAACTTATTACTATTGTGCTAAATAATACTATTTCTGCTATTTTATAAGATTTGTGCCTAATATAGTATTTCTGCTAAATTACAATATTTCTGCTTTTTATACTATTTGTGCTAAAACATAGTATTTCTACTAAATGTAGTATTTATGCTTAATCATACTATTTCTGCTTTTTATGGGATTTGTGCCTAATATAGTATTTCTGCTTTTTATAGGATTTTTGCTCAAACATAGTATTTCTACTAAATGTAGTGTTTATGCTTAATCATCCTATTTCTGCTTTTTATAGGATTTGTGCTTAATATAGTATTTCTGCTAAATTATAGTATTTCTGCTTTTTATAGTATTTGTGCTAAAACATAGTATTTCTACTAAATGTAGTATTTATGCTTAATCATAGTATTTCTATATATGTCTGCCAGGTCCCCAGGCAGCCAATCCTCTGTGAGGACTGAGAAATTCAAATTTTCAAATCAGGGCCTGCACGGCTTCCCAGCCAATCATATATGTGTCCTGAGGCATTCAAATTTGCATATTGGGGCCTTCATGGCTTCTAAGCCAGCCAATCATATCTGAGGGCTGAGGAATTCAAATCCACAAATCAGGGCCTGCACGGCTTCCCAGCCAGCCAATCATATATGTGGTCTCAGGCATTCATATTTGCATATTGGGGAATTCGTGGCTTCTAAGTCAACAAGTCATCCATGTCATATATCTCTAAAAATTCACATTTTAATGATAAATTGTTAACACTGGAAGATTCCCCCATCTCTTCTGAACAAAACAGTGTAAGAATGACCGCTCTAGCCCCTACGGTTAGGAAATTATGGTCATTTGTTTGAGGGGAGTCCTCACTATGAGAAATAGGCTGCAATAATCCTGTGCCTCTCTGTGCTGCTGCGTGTGTAAAAAGATGCACCTGTTTTGGCGGGAAAACGTAAACAGCCACTCTGATTGGTGGATTTAAATTCGGCAGCTCTCTCCCTCTGTGTGTGTGTGTGTGTGTGTGTGTGTGTGTGTGTGTGTGTGTGTGTGTGTGTGTCTAGTGGGAGAGAGAGGACCCTGCCCTTATTTGGCAGCATGTCATTGTAGGATTTAAATTGAATATAGTTAGACTGGTTGACTGGATTAGAGCCTGTGTTTGTGTGTCCCTCTGTGCATTTGTGTTTCAATAAGTTATTACTATTCTGCTAAATCATAGTATTTCTGGTACTTTTCGGTACTTGTGCTAAATACAGTATTTCTGCTAAATCATACTATTTCTGCTTTTCATAGGATTTATGCCTAATATAGTATTTCTGCTAAATTATAGTATTTCTGCTTTTTATAGGATTTGTGCCTAACATAGTATTTCTGCTAAATTATAGTATTTCTGCTTTCTATAGGATTTGTGCTTAACATAGTATTTCTGCTAAATTATAGTATTTCTGCTTTTTATACTATTTGTTCTAAATTATAGTATTTCTGCTTTTTATAGGATTTGTGCTTAATATAGTATTTCTGCTAAATTATAGTTTTTCTTCTTTTTATAATATTTGTGCTAAAACATAGTATTTCTACTAAATGTAGTATTTATGCTTAATAATAGTATTTCTATATATTTCTGCCAGGTCCCCAGGCAGCCAATCCTCTGTGAGGACTGAGACATTCAAATTTTCAAATCAGGGCCTGCACAGTTTCCCAGCCAATCAAATAAGTGTCCTGAGGCATTCAAATTTGCATATTGGGGCCTTCGTGGCTTCTAAGCCAGCCAATCATATCTGAGGGCTGAGGAATTCAAATCCACAAATCAGGGCCTGCACAGCTTCCCAGCCAGCCAATCATGTATGTGGGCTCCAGGTATTCAAATTTGCATATTGGGGAATTCGTGGCTTCTAAGTCAACAAGTCATCCATGTCATATATCTCTAAAATTTCATATTTTAATGATAAATTGTCAACACTTGAAGATTCCCCCATCTCTTCTGAACAAAACGGTGTAAGAATGACCGTTCTAGCCCCTACGGTTAGGAAATTACGGTCATTTGTTTGAGGGGAGTCGTCACTATGAGAAATAGACTGCAAAAATCCTGTGTCTCTCTGTGCTGCTGCGTGTGTAAACAGATGCACCTGTTTTGGTGGGGAAAAGTGCACAGCCTCTCTGATTGGTGGATTCAAATTCACCAGCTCCCAGGCTGACCTAGAAACTTACTTCTCTCTCCCTGTGTGTGTGTGTGTGTGTGTGTGTGTGTGACAGAGAGAGAGAGAGAGAGAGAGAGAGAGAGAGAGAGAGAGAGCGAGAGAAAGCCTTTTAATTGGATGATCCCATTGTAAGATTCAAATTCAATATATTTAGACTGGTTGACTGAATTGGATCTTGTGTGTGTGTCTCTCTGTGCATGTGTGTTTCCTCATGTGTACATATTTGTAATTGTGTGGCAGTCATAAATTTTTTTGCTGATTTTTGTCATTTAACAAGTATATTTGAGGGAACCTCAGCATGTTCAGCATTTTTTCAGCTGTCCATTTTGCTTTTCCAATTTTTCTGTTTAACTTATTACTATTGTGCTAAATCACACTATTTCTGCTATTTTATAAGATTTGTGCTTAATATACTATTTCTGCTTTTATAGGATTTGTGCTTAATATAGTATTTCTGCTTTTTATAAGATTTGTGCTTAATATAGTATTTCTGCTAAATGTAGTATTTATGCTTAATCATACTATTTCTGCTTTTCATAGGATTTGTGCTTAATATAGTATTTCTGCTAAATTTAGTATTTCTGATTAATTATAGTCTTTCTACTAAATCATAGTACAGTATTTCTGCGTTTTATGGGATTTGTGCTAAAACAAAGTATTTCTACTAAATGTAGTATTTATGCTTAATCATACCATTTCTGCTTTTTATAGGATTTGTGCTTAATATAGTATTTCTGCTAAATTATAGTATTTCTGCCAAATTATAATATTTGTGCTAAAACATAGTCTTAATTTAAAATTACAATATTCATAGTTCATCACAGTGTCTCTGGTAAATCACAATATTTCTGCTCTGTTGTACTATTTTTCTAAATCATAGTGTTTCTGTAATGTTTAAGTATTTTTGGCTAAATATATTCTTTCTGTTATCTTATACTATTTCTCCTAAATTCTTGTATTTTTGAGAAGTTATCATGTTTCTTGTAAGTTACAATATTTCTGCTAAATTCTGCTATGCTATTGTATTTCTGCCAAGTATTATGTTTCCTCTAAGATATTGCAGTTCTGCTAAGTTATTCCATTTTAGCAAACTTCTTTTGCTTCTGCAAAGTTTTTACAATTTCTGCAACTTTTCAGCTTTTTCAGCTACTTTTTGCATACAGCTTCAGCTTTAAGCATCCACACTGCATTTTCGCAGGAAATGCAAATTTTTCTAGTTATTATTATTCTAGTTGCTTCCGTACACTTTTTGGCACTTAACTACTTCCACAATTTTCAGCCGATTTTCACCATTCAAATTTTAAACTATTCTGCTATTTCTGCTAATTTACGCTACGATTTTTGCTATTTTTAACTATTATACTTTTTAAAATATTAAGCTTTTTTCCTTTAATTTGTCCCATTGAAATGAATGGGAAACTTCTGCAATTCTGCTAAAATTTGATTGTTTTTGAAACTTAACTACTTCCTCATATTTTCACCTAGAACAACCATTCAAACTTTAAAATGTTCACAAATTATTGGGCTATTCAGGTATGATTCAGCTTTTTCAAATGTTTTACTGTTTTACTTTTATGCCTCTTAAAGTTTTGAGTTGCAAAATTGTGATTTTTCACAAAATACATGCGTTGTTATGGTTGCTATGCTCTTGGCTTCCAGTGTGCCACTGAAGGTTTTGCAATTTTCACTTCACGTCCGAACAACTTCTTGCTACTTGCTCAATTTTCACTCAACTTCCACAAATTATACATCAAAACGTAGGTATTTTTGCTGGCTTTCAGAAAATGTCACTATCATTGTTGTGGGATTTATAGAATTTTTGCAAATCTCCTCAGACCAACACAAGGTCTCAAAACTCTCCATATAAAGTCAATGGAGAGCTTGTTCAAAATCATCGCTGGATTTCTGTAATGAGAGGCATATTCGAATCGTCATATCTCCTTAACGAAGCGACTTTAAGACATGAGGCTTGTCCCCGAATATCTTCAGACACCCCTGACGCTCACAATTCAAGAATTTCTTTCTCACCTATTACCGTTCTGAAATGAGTTGGACTTGTTTGAGGGTAGGAAATTCGTCCTTCGCTCAGATTTCTTCAGATTTAAAACTCTGGAAATGAACCACTTTTTTCTCTCGTCATAATTTTTTTTTGGATTTCCACAGAGACCTGAAAATTTCCATGACTGTTCACCAAAGCCTGCTGTCTCTTACGGTGAAAGAATGATATCGATACTCCAAATAGATTTCGAGTTACAAAGCGTTGTTTGAGGGCAAGTCAAGGCAGTTTTTGCTTCGCTCTACTCAGTTATGGTGCATTACAAGTCAAATATCTCTAAAAATTCACATTTTAATGATAAATTGTTAACACTGGAAGATTCCCCCATCTCTTCTGAACAAAACGGTGTAAGAATGACCGCTCTAGCCCCTACAGTTTGGAAATTATGGTCATTTGTTTGAGGGGAGTCCTCACTATGAGAAATAGGCTGCAATAATCCTGTGCCTCTCTGTGCTGCGTGTGTAAAAAGATGCACATGTTTTGGCGGGAAAAAGTACACAGGCTCTCTGATTGGTGGATTCAAATTCAGCAGCTCCCAGGCTGACCTAGAAACTTACTTCTCTCTCCCTGTGCATTTTTTTGCTGATTTTTTCATTTAACAAGTATATTTGAGGGACCCTCAGCATGTTCAGCATTTTTTCAGCTGTCCATTTTGCTTTTCCAATTTTTCTGTTTAACTTATTACTATTGTGCTAAATCATACTATTTCTGCTATTTTATAAGATTTGTGCCTAATATAGTATTTCTGCTAAATTACAGTATTTCTGCTTTTTATACTATTTGTGCTAAAACATAGTATTTCTACTAAATGTAGTATTTATGCTTAATCATACTATTTCTGCTTTTTATGGGATTTGTGCCTAATATAGTATTTCTGCTTTTTATAGGATTTTTGCTCAAACATAGTATTTCTACTAAATGTAGTGTTTATGCTTAATCATCCTATTTCTGCTTTTTATAGGATTTGTGCTTAATATAGTATTTCTGCTAAATTATAGTATTTCTGCTTTTTATAGTATTTGTGCTAAAATATAGTATTTTTACTAAATGTAGTATTTATGCTTAATCATAGTATTTCTATATATTTCTGCCAGGTCCCCAGGCAGCCAATCCTCTGTGAGGACTTAGACATTCAAATTTTCAAATCAGGGCCTGCACGGTTTCCCAGCCAATCATATATGTGTCCTGAGGCATTCAAATTTGCATATTGGGGCCTTCATGGCTTCTAAGCCAGCCAATCATATCAGGGCTGAGGAATTCAAATCCACAAATCAGGGCCTGCACGGCTTCCCAGCCAGCCAATCATGTATGTGGGCTCCAGGTATTCAAATTTGCATATTGGGGAATTCGTGGCTTCTAAGTCAACAAGTCATCCATGTCATATATCTCTAAAAATTCATATTTTAATGATAAATTGTCAACACTTGAAGATTCCCCCATCTCTTCTGAACAAAACGGTGTAAGAATGACCCTTCTAGCCCCTACGGTTAGGAAATTATGGTCATTTGTTTGCCTCTCGCCGCGATCTAATTCTGACTCCTCATTACCCTGTTTTTCAAAACGGCTCCTCTCTTTCCCAGTGGCGCAGTTGGTAATGACATGGGTCAGCAAGCCAAAGATCGTGGGTTCGATTCCACCTTGGTCAACATGTTTTTTTCCCTACAAATTAATACACTGTCACAGACCAGTAATTCATATTCATCATTTATTACAATTCTGCAAACTTTTATGATTTTACCAGCTTTTCTAATATGGACCTCACATTCTTGTTAAGACTCCATGGCACAAACACTCTTCCCTTTAGGCTCTGTGTATGTGTGTGTGTATCAATATGTCTCCCATTTTAAAGTATTAGTCCTCCATAATTGTATTTCTGGTAAATCACAGTATTCCTGCTATGTTGTACTATTTTTCTAAATCATAATGTTTCTGTAATGTTTAAGTATTTTTGGCTAAATATATTCTTTCTGTTATCTTATACTATTTCTCCTAAATTCTTGTATTTTTGAGAAGTTATCATGTTTCTGGTAAGTTACAATATTTCTGTTAAGTTCTGCTATGCTATTGTATTTCTGCCAAGTATTATGTTTCCTCTAAGATATTGCAGTTCTGCTAAGTTATTCCATTTTAGCAAAGTTCCTTTGCTTCTGCAAAGTTTTTACAATTTCTGCAACTTTTCAGCTTTTTCAGCTAGTTTTAGCAGACAGCTTCAGCTTTAAAGCAATTCAGAATTCATGATTACAACCAATATGTAGTAGAATAAAAGAAACAAATGTGCAATGAACATATCAGGAGTCCCTGTTAAAAAGTCTCATAGCAGTGTGGTTAAGGGACCTCCTGAACCTCTTGAGTCCTGCAGTGGAGTGAGATGAACCTCTGCAGCTCCTACTGTGAGGATGCTTAGGCGATCACCAACACCAGCTCCTTGGTGTTGGTGTTCAGCAGAAGACTGTTCTTATTACTGCAGTCAGTTAAATAAATCTATCATAATAAAGTACATTTTAACATAATGACCTTGTGTTTATTTATGTCTTTTAACCATTATTTCAAATTCAAAGAATCCTGTTTTAAACATTTATTAAACTTATAGAATTAAATTTCTGCTAGTTGCTTTTTGTTGCAAAAAAATCTAGTATAATAATATTTAAATTTACATATATTTTTCACGTTTTCCATGCCAATTTTGTGTAATTGCGGAGTTTCCCACTACCCGTGAATGCCTCTTTTTTTAACGTCTCTGCCTGACTCCTGAATCTCCGTCCACTCTCAGCTCGATCCCCACCGGTAAGCGCTGCTTCTCTGTCTCTCTTTTCTGAAATGAAATGTCTATAAGCTGTATGAGGGATTTACCCAGTTGTTGTTAGTGACTTATGAAGCCAGTCGAAGTATAAGTCATGTTAAAGTAACACAATGGCTGCTTTTTTAGTGAAACGTTGTAATTTTACTATTTAAAAGGAGTGTTTGGTATGCTAGCACTAAGTGCTAACGCCTAGCCTAGCTGCTATAGGCCCAGTGTGAAATTAATATGGTTCATTTGATTGTTTATTACAGTTATTGTGTTGTATTTGGTTCATTCGGTGTGTTAGTGTTTCTGAGTCTGTTAGGGAAGCTGAAGTTAATTCTCTTCACAAATCAGTCAGTTAAAAACGGCCTCATTCTTTCGGTTGTAAGGTAATGAGCCGTCATTTTAGAACCACTGATTAGCTGCTGAAGCAGCAGGGTCGGCAACTTCAAAGGAGCCATTTTACCGCCATTAGCTGTGTCCCAAAACGTCGGCTGCATCTTTCGGAGGACCCAGCCTTCGCGGTCTACGTGGACCGAGAAGGCTGTGAAAGTGGACGGTCTAGCCTTCAGATTTGCGTCACCGCTGTCTCGCTGGAGTTTAATAAACTCGGCCGTCTGCTCCTTGCTATTTAAAATATAACAGGACACTGGCGTAAATTCTCGACCGTTTAACGTTTATTGAGCTGTGTGAAAATCCCGGAGGAACCCACCGGATTGATTAATAAAGCTTTATTTAATCTAATAATCTAATAACTTTGATCTCAGCCAAACCGATTTACTCCAGAACAAATAAAACACAGAAAAAGGCAAACAATTACATTTTTAAGTTATCAGAGTGACTTGTATATCATGTTTAACCTGAGTAGCGAAAGAGCGGGGGTCTGAACCCCCCTCCCAGCTTGCCATCGAGCCGGTGGGTGACAGACGTCTCTGAAAACGTCGGCACACTTTTGCAAATATGCGATGTCTTGATAAACCAAGCAGATATTTACACCGCTACTTTCTCGCCTAAAAATATGTTAAAAGTTTATTCGGGGAAATGAAGGACTCATTTGTCGGCCGCATTTGAGACAGCCTTCGTCGACTGGCTGTGACATAATCGGCCTTCAAATGCGGCCTCCGGAGGATGCAGCCGACATTTTGGGACACAGCTTCTGACTGAAAGCCGGGAGAAAAAGAGTCACGTGCCTGTACCGGTGTGTTTTTGTGCTGTGGGTTAATTAACAGAAGGGAGAGAGAGAGTGAGGATGAAACACATAATATAAGAATAATAACATCTCTTAACAAGAAGTTTTTTTTTAATTAGGTAATTTTAGTTTTTTAGTTAAATTTTAAGAACTGTTTAACAAACACTTGTTTGTGCAGGTTTTTTTTTTTTTTTAAATGAAACCTACACCTGCAGCTCTGTTTAACTTCTCACTTTGTGAAAAACTAACGAAATATAAAAAAGTCCACCTTCAAATAAATAAAATGCAGCAGTGCACCACTAATATTATAAATATGATATGTAGATATTTAAAACAACAGCATATTAAATGATACTGTGTGCAGGTGATAATATTTTTAGGAAGCAGAATTTGAATGCAGACGAACTCAAATGTTGAAGCCTACAAAAATATCATCCAAGCTTTCATTTATGATTGTTCATGCTTTGAAATTGTGATGTCAGAATTTGATAAAGTGTGCAGAGCTAGGTGTAGCAAATCATTGCTTATTAAATCTACTGTGTTATCTAATAGCACCAAACTAATAGAGCTATCACATAACTGAGAGACGTGTGTGGCTTATTACAAATGGATGAAACCATATTTTACCTTAATGAAGACAGTAATCTTTAATAAGGTGTAGAAAAAGGTGAGTTGTTTGTTGCTGTGGTAAACAAAGAATGTACTGAATCTTTTGTACTACACAGAGTGATGCAGTATTGACTGTGATGCTGATTTGAGTTGTCTCATTCTGTATTTTTGTGCTTTGTCTTTTGTTACACAGAGTGAAAGAGATCTTTGGTTTTGCCTTTGCTGGTAAGTAAACAGTGATTGTAACTGAGGCAGTATGAACCTGGCATTGCGTAGCACATTTGGCAACTTACATACAGTAGTTTGACTTTTTGTGATATGTTTCCATTTACTGATGGGCAAAAACACAAAGTCAGGATTTATTACCTGTAGCAGCAAAGCCCTCACACAGGACCTCTGACTGTCCCTGAAAATGTCCCTGAAGTTTAATAGCCCATTTATGTATGATTTAAATTTCTTATGGCTTATTGAATCCAAACATAGCTAAATGTCAGTTGTTCATTTTCTCCTTATGTTTGTGGATTTAAGTAGCAGACAAAACAATGAAAGTGTTTTAGGGGAGTCAGTATAAGTGGTTGCTCAAACACTTAAGAGCTGCACAGGTATTGATTCATATTGTCTCTCAAATTCTGCTGATGTGTTACATTAAAGTCAGAACACTGTAGAAGTATTTTGTACAGTTAAGCAATAATGAAAAACTAAGAAAACCAGAGGTGTGAGTGGACATTGTTAGGTACATTACAGCCAGTGTGTCTAATTAGTTTATCACTTATTTGGTGAATATAATGTGTTTTAAAATTTAATAGAAAAGTTGCCAAAAAGGTACACTGCAAAATACATAAATATTCCTAGCAACAGGTATAATGAAAGGACTTTTTAGTGTAAAAATTTAAGACATTTAATTTTAATTACAAAACATGGTGCACCTCTGCTATTGTAACATGTCAATATTTAAAACTATTTTAAGATTTACATATTCATATCAGACATGACGAGGTTTTCTGTTGCTTCTGATTTATATAATTATTTTGTATCTAACATTTTTGGCTTTCACACTTTAGTAGTACTGACCTGTTGTAGAAAATGTTGGAGCCACAAAGCTTCTGTGTAGGAAATATTTGGTATATCCTGCACTTGTGCCAACAAATATTGGTGGCTATTCTTTATATTTCTGTAGTAATGAATGCTTTTATTACACTTGCTACAGCCATGTGAGACGCTGCAGTTCATTTATCTCCTCTTTAGACTACAGTAAGCTCATAAAGCCTTAAATAAATTAAGAATTTTACTAGTTAATTTATGTCACAGTAAATTGGATTGTGTGTGAAGAGGCTCAACAGTCTGAATCATCAAACAGTGATCTGATGAATTGTTTCCTTTCTCTAGACTGCTGATCTGATCGTCTCCAGTCTGGTAAGTAAAGGTTTGTCTGAGGTACAGACAAACCTTCCAAAATTTAATTCCAAATTAAATTTTGGAATTCTGCATTTACTAGGCCACAGATGAAGCCATTATCCAACGATCTAATAAGGAAACAACCATGGTGTCATGGTCCTGGGCCATGTTGGCCCAGTATTCTTAGTTTTCTTGAATGTTTGTATTTTGTTCCCTATTTAGGCCATGTTTCCTGAGTTGCCCTGTTGTGTTGTTCCCTAAGTGTTTTCCCTTCGTGGCTTTTACCCCCTGTGTGCCCCTCTGTGTATCTGTGAGCCCTCGTCTCTCCTTATGTTTTATTCCATGTTTCCCCAGCCCGTTATGTCTGTGTTTTCCCCGTGCTCTCTCTCCTCCTGTCTGAACCTCTGTACTTCCTGTTTGACTCTGCCCGTCTCCCGTCAGTGTTATGTTCACCCCGCCCTTTCTCGTTATGGTTATCTGTGTCAGCTGTGTTCCCCGTGTGTTCCCACTTTCCTCGTTAACCCTCTGTGTATTTCTGTCTGCGTCTCCCTCTGTTCGGCGTCGCGTTCTCCCTCATGCTGTGTGTGGTTCTCCCCGTGTCTTCTGGTATATGTTACAATTAGCTTTTCCCAGTGTAGTTTAGTTTTGTATTGCTTTGGTATCACTGCTTTTGTTTGTCACCTGTCAGCAATAAAGCTGCATTTTGAGTTTATCCCCTGAGTCCGTGAGTTTGCATTTTGGGTCCTCATCCTGCCTGCCACACAGCGACCATGACACATGGGAATTTACATCATAAAGTCAAGAGATGCCAATGGCAGCCCTGAGGACATCGGGATAGTCCTTGAAGGCCAGAGAGTCTGGCAGGATTTGGATAACTATACCCTAGCAGCTGCAATGCTGTTTGGACTAATGTACACTTTGAACCTCACTTACCCACTGGAAAAGTATACCTTCGAGGTATTATAGAAACTGGTTATGGAGCTCAAAAGGAACAGCCTTTCAAAGAAGGCCCAGGTTTTCAGGACCAGACTGTACGATTGAACAGTTTTCCAGTTATGATGTGGGAACAACATGTTTACCTCTTCGAATATGTACCATCCTTTCTTTTAAGCCAGCACTGGTAAAGTTGCAGTACATAGTGAAACTTATTTTTCTGGCACTTTTCAACTTGGGTCCTTTATTACTGCAGTTTTCACTTTTCAAGCCATGGCTCTTTAAAAAAAAAAATCAAACTTTGAATGTCCATTTTTCTCAATGGAAATGGTGCCTTGCACCAATTTCACCAGTTTGCAATTTTTTTCCCAAGGTGCACCACTACAAACAGATTGCATCATCTAGTATTAGTGATTGTGATGTTTAGTAATAGAAGCAAGCCAATACTAATCAGTTTAGGTCTCTTGGTTGTGCGCCTGTGGGTTATAATGTTATTTTAAGTCTCTTCTTTGTGTCATTTTAATAATTACACCCCTGTTGCCATATTACCTTATGGCTCTTACATTTAAAAAACTATTTTTTTACATAAGCGCAATGTCATAAGGCCCCACAATGTTGAATTCAGGTTACAGCAGATAACTTTGAGGAATGTTGTGGAATGTTTTTCAAGAGATGCATTGTACAAATATGACTCATGTATATTTTGGAAGCCTGAATTGAAAGTCCATTGTTACAAATGTGTAGTATTTTCAAAAATACAGGTCATTGTTCAAAATGTTTTGCTTATTTCTTTGATTGAAGAGAAAGTGTACAGTACATACAGTAAGATCAGCCTTAATTTAGTTTTATTTATTAGCTGCAGAACTGCATTTGTGGCTGGTCAAAACTAATTACTGACATGGTCCTTAAAATCCACCAAGGCAGGAAGAAGTGCCTCAGCGAGCTGAGAAAGGGGCCTCACATTGACACATTGTCAGAGATTTACAGTTAACAAACAGTCAGGTGAATAAACAACAATGAGACACTTGTGTAGGTTAACTTGCTGCACGGGTGAAAAGCTCAGAGCAAATCACACCGAACTGCAGTATTCGTTTATTTTTATAGGTTACATCGTCAATATGCAAATATAATCACATTTCCTGTCACGCAGGTCCTGATGTCTGTCTGCATGCAATCTGTGTGTGTGTGTGTCACAGAGTATGTGTGTTGCAGGTCAATTTCTAAGAATAATATAATGCAAGTCAACTTCTGCGGATATGTATTTCTGTACTGATCTCTTGTCAGCGTCACAGGGTCAGCTTCCTGTTTCAACAGAAAGCTGTGTCTGGTGAAATATGTATAACATAACATTTGAAGCATAATCAAATAAAACAATAAAAATTCCTTAACACATACTTTTTAAGAAGTCAAATCAGTCGATTGAAGTCCAGAGGCAGGAGAATCCCCACAGTCCTCAGGATATCAGCACCCTTTTCGAAGTTCATTGTCATACAGAGTCCCCCATAGTCTCCAGATCGGAACTCAGTCAAATCCAACCAGTAGCAGTTCCCAGTCTAGAGCTTAGCCAGCCACACTCAATATTAGATTCTAGCTCAGGGCCCGGCCATTTAATATTAGCCCCTAGTTTGGAGTTTAGCCACCAACAGCTAGGAACACATTTGTGTATAGATGTTAGCCAGCCACAATCAACACTGCGTTCCAGTCCAGAGCTCATCCAGAAAAGGCCAACAGAATCTTCCAACACTGAGTCTAGCCAAACCACTACCAGCAAGGGAAAGGAAGATGGAAAGTAGGAAAGATCAGATTCAGCGGGAAGTTGATACATTAGTGAAAGACAGAAGACAACTGAGGAAACAATGGAGGGGGGCCTATGAGACAGAAAGGGAGGGACTCATTGCCCTGCAGGAGGAAATAAAGCAACAACTTACAAAGCTCCAAAGAGCAGAACACCTCAGACGACAACGTAAGAAGAAAGAACGGACAAGGACCCTTTTCTACAGCAACCCATACAACTTTTGTTAAGAGTCTATTTGCTGAAGAGAAGAGTGGGTGCCTCAAAATGCCCATAAAAGACATGGAAGATCAACTGAGGAAAACTTACTCTGATGATTAGAGGCATGAGCCAGTCACCATTCCGAGTGATATGCTGCCTATCCAGGCACCTGAACACCAAATGGACATAAGACCACATACATGGAGTGAAGTGGAGAAGGTAGTGAAGCAGGCAAGAGCAGCATCGGCCCAAGGACCTAATGGCATCTCATATAGGCTCTATAAAAACACCCCACAAGTTCTCAAATACCCGTGGAAGCTGATTCAATTCAATTCAATTCAATTTTATTTATATAGCGCCAAATCACAACATAAGTCGCCTCAAGGCGCTTCATAGATACAGAGAAAAACCCAACAATCATATGACCCCCTATGAGCAAGCACTTTGGCAACAGTGGGAAGGAAAAACTCCCTTTTAACAGGAAGAAACCTCCGGCAGAACCAGGCTAAGGGAGGGGCGGCCATCTGTTGCGATTGGTTGGGGTGAGAGAAGGAAGACAGGATAAAAGACATGCTGTGGAAGAGAGACAGAGATTAATAACAGATATGATTCAATGCAGAGAAGTGTGTTAATACATAGTGAGTGAGAAAGGTGACTGGAAAGGAAAAACTCAATGCATCATGGGAATCCCTCGGCAGCCTACGTCTATTGCAGCATAACTAAGGGAGGATTCAGGGTCACCTGGTCCAGCCCTAACTATATGCTTTAGCAAAAAGGAAAGTTTTAAGTCTAATCTTGAAAGTAGAGATAGTGTCTGTTAGGGAAAATATTCTAAAACACTTCTTCAGTAAAGACTCAGAGAAGAGAAACACACAGAACTTCTTGCTAGCAAGGGCAGCCTCCAGACTGAGACTCGCGCTAAGAAACTGCCCCGGTCTTTATTTATACTTCAGTGTGTGTGTGTGTGTGTGTGTGTGTGTGTGTGTCCTGCTGATCAAAGGGTCATATAACATGAAAGCACAAAAGGTACATCCTTGGTCAGGAAGAGGGTAATCTCCCCCTCACCCTAGATGGTTCACCCTAGATAACACAGTGAAGAAGTCCAGCAGTTCATCTAGACAAAAAGGCACTTAGACTAAAACAGACATAGCTATGTTAAAACAATAAAACAATAAAACAAGGTGCGACCTCTCTCATGCTCCCAGGACGTGGGGGTGAACATCCTAGAATGTTACAGACCTCCTAGGATGACACATTCTTTCAATATGTCACCAACTATATACTTCTACACACAAATGTTTACATGCAGCATTCTACCATATGCAAACTTATATCACTAAAAGATTATACTGACTACTAAATACAATTTTCCATTGACAGTGTCTGTCTCCCGAATCCAAACTGGAAGCTGGTTCCACAGAAGAGGGGCCTGAAAACTGAAGGCTCTCCCTCCCATTCTACTTTTAAATACTCTAGGAACAACAAGTAGGCCTGCAGAGCAAGAGCGAAGTGCTCTAATAGGGTGATATGGTACTACAAGGTCATTAAGATAAGATGGGGCCTGATTATTTAAGACCATGTATGTGAAGGTAGCGTGGCAGAAAGGAGCGATTCCAAAGGCTTGGCGGAGAGCAGGAGGTATTCTGATCCCTAAGGACAAGAACTCCTCATCCATCAGCCAGTTTCGTCAGATCAGTCTGCTGAACGTAGAAGGAAAGAGCTTCTTCAGTGTCTTGGCCCAAAGGCTATCTACCTTCCTGCAAAGAAACAACTATGTTGACATTTCCAAAAGTTGATTCTGTTCATCTGGACGTAGCTTTATGTGTCACAAACAAGGATGCAGTGGACTCAAGAGCAGACTCAATTGCTCGAACGATGTACAATTTATTGAAAGGAAAAGGAACTTAAACAAGACTGGGTCTAACAGAAATCATTCGCAGGAACTGAGGGAGGCCTGAGGGCGGAGAAACGGACGTAGAACACAGGGAGAACACGGGCGGGAACTTCTGCAAACACAGGAGAAGGGTTTTACTGAATGGGAAACAATTAAAGGGCAGAGGTTAGTGGTACTAGTGGAGAGTCTTGGGCTTACTTGAAAACACCGGCTATTAGGCGGGGAAGGGGTTGCCGTGGGAGCATTCCAGGGATGGTTGAGAGTGTGGGGAGGCTGGTCCAGGTTCCAAGGTGTCCAGGGAGGTTGAAGTACGGGCTGGAGGGCAGGCTGAGGAGAAGATGAGTGTGTGGTCCTCGGGTTCTGGGCAGACGGGAGAACGGGACGGAAACAGAACCAGCACTGCTGGTGTGTACGACGGGTGATGAATCTGGAGAATACAGGAGACGAAGGACACATTAACCCACGATCCAGGCACACAGAGTCTGAGCACAGAGGAGGCCAAGTTTACCACGGGTGGTAGCAGGACGAACTGGCAAGGAGTAGCAGGCAGTGCTGGCTTAAAAACCCTCTAGGTGGAGCCCCGGAAATTGGAATCAGGTGATGAGCTGGCCAACTCCACCCCAGGGGACGGACAACAGGAACCTGGACCACACCCAACCAGACACTCCCACAGCATATGACACCACCCCCACCTCAAGGGTCACCACCCGGCAACCGCCCGGACTGGGCCCTGCGAAGGGAGGAGCGAAAGTCAGAGATCAGGGATGGGTCCAGGATGAGCGACCAGGGAACCCAAGAACGCTCCTCGGGGCCATAACCCTCCCAGTCCACTAGTTACTGGGCACCACGACCGCAGCGGCGCACGTCAATGTTCCGCCGGACCGAGTAGGCCGGGTGACCGTCCACGAGCCCGGCGGGGGGTGGGGGAACGGATGGCTGGCACAGAGGATTGCTACGGACCGGCTTGACCCGAGAGACGTGAAACGTTGGGTGGACGCGCCAGGAAGCTGGGAGCCTGAGTCGGACTGCCGAGGGACTGACGACAGCAGCGATCTCGTAGGGGCCAATGTAACGGGGAGCCAACTTCCAAGAAAGTGACCGTAAGGGAATGTCCTTAGCACAGAGCCAAACCCGTTGTCCAGGGTGATAAGTTGGGGCAACAGAGCGGCGGCGATCCGCATAGTCCCGTTGACGGTCGACAGTCGTGAGGAGTGCCCGTCGAACCCTCTGCCACACCCGCCGGCAACGTCGAAGGTGGTGCTGGACAGAAGGAACGGCCAGTTCCGTCTCATTCTCCGGGAACAACGGTGGCTGATAACCTAGTGAGGCTTCAAAGGGTGACAAGCCTGTCGCCGAGGACGTGAGAGAATTATGGGCGTATTCCACCCAAGGCAACTGAGACGACCAGGTAGCCGGGTTCTGTGACGTTACACAGCGAAGAGCGGATTCCAATTCCTGGTTCAGACGTTCAGTCTGACCATTGGATTGTGGATGAAAACCGGAACTCAAGTTAGCCTTGGCACCCAGGGCCGAACAAAAGGCTCTCCACACTTGGGAGACAAACTGGGGCCCCCTGTCAGAAACAATTTCTAAGGGTATGCCATGAAGTCGGAACACATGGTCTGTAAGGATCTGGGTGGTCTCGGTAGCCGTTGGTAGCTTTTCTAGGGCTATGAAATGGGCCGCTTTGGAGAACCGGTCGACTATGGACAGGATCACCGTCTTCCCTGAGGAAGCTGGGAGGCCGGTAACAAAATCCAATGCAATATGAGACCAAGGCCTATGTGGGTACTCAGTGGTTGGAGTAAGCCAGACGGGTGCCTATTGGAGGTCTTATTACGGGCACAAATGGAACAGGCTGCCACATAAGCCTTTACATCCTTGTCCATGGAATGCCACCAGAAATACCTCTTCAATAGCGCTGTGGTTCTACTCACTCCCAGGTGGCAAGTAAACCTTGCTGTGTGGATCCAGTGGATCACAGCCGACCGGGCGGCAGAGGGCACAAAACGCTGACCGGGTGGGCCAGTTCCCGGATCGGTTTCACCTCGTAGACCCTGGCGTATGGCCTCCTCCACATCCCAGGTGAGGGAGCCAATTCTGCAGGTGGAAGGGAGAATGAGCTCAGGGCCCCGGGGCTCTGAGTCCGAGGAGTACTGGCGGGACAGAGCATCAGGTTTGAGATTCCTGGAACCTGGGCGATAGGAAATGTCAAAGTTAAATCGGGTAAAGAAGAGAGACCACCGAGCCTGGGGGGAGTTCAGTCTTTTTGCTGATTTGAGATAAGTTCGATTCTTGTGATCTGTCCAAATAATAAACGGGTGTTCCGTTCCCTCCAGCCAGTGGCACCACTCCTCCAAAGCTAATTTAATGGCTAGGAGCTCCCTATCCCCTACGTCATAATTTTGTTCGGCAGGAGAAAGGCGTCGAGAAAAATAGGCGCAGGGTTGGAGCTTGCCATGTGGACCAGACCATTGTGACAGCACAGCCCCCACCCCCACACTTGAAGCGTCAACCTCCACTATGAACTGCTTACTCGTGTCAGGATGGATCAGAATGGGAGCTGATGTAAAGAGCTGTTTGAGCATGGTGAAGGCTGAGTGAGCCTCGGGGGACCAAACGAAGGGGACCTTTGAGGAAGTGAGGCGAGAGAGGGGTGCAGCCACCCGGCTGTAGTTCCTAACAAAGCGCCTGTAAAAATTTGCGAAACCAAGGAACTGTTGTAGCTGTCTGCGTGAATCAGGGACGGACCACTCCACCACTACCTTGATCTTTACAGGGTCCGTCTTCACCTGCCCTCCCGCCAGTAGGTAGCCCAGAAATGAGACAGACGAGGCATGGAAGTCACACTTCTCGGCCTTTACATAGAGACGGTTCTCCAATAGTCGCTGCAGCACGCTCCGGACATGCACCTGATGTTCTTCGAGAGATCGTGAAAAAATCTAAATGTCATCCAGGTAAACAAACACGAAAACATTCAGGAAATCCCTGAGCACGTCATTCACAAGTGCTTGGAAGACTGCAGGGGCATTGGTGAGGCCAAATGGCATCACCAGGTATTCAAAATGCCCCAGAGGAGTGTTGAAAGCAGTCTTCCATTCGTCGCCCTCCCTTATGCGGACGAGGTGGTATGCATTTCTCAAGTCCAGCTTGGAGAAGATAGTAGCACCGTGGAGGGGTTCGAAAGCTGAATTGATCAAAGGCAGGGGGTACTTGTTCTTAATCGTGATCGCATTAAGTCCTCTGTAATCGATGCATGGCCGGAGTGACTTATCCTTCTTAGAAACAAAAAAGAAACCGGCGGCCACTGGCAAGGAGGAAGGACGAATGAGACTGGCTGCTAACGAGTCCTGGATGTACTTCTCCATAGCCCCCCTTTCGGGACGGGACAGGTTGTAAAGACGGCTGGAGGGCATAGGAGCACCAGGAAGGAGATCAATGGCACAATCATAAGGTCGATGAGGGGGCAGCGACTGAGCTCTGTCTTTACTAAACACCTCTTGTAGATCATGATATTCAGGAGGGACAGCGGTAAGGTCGGGGGGGGGGGAAACAACCGATGGAGGAGAAACAGAAGCCTCCGAGGGCAAGGCTAATTTAAGGCAGTTGGCGAGACAAAATAGACTCCAACTGGCTACTCTTTTCCCTGTCCAGTCAATGTGTGGATTGTGCTTCTGCAACCACGGAAAACTGAGGATTACTGGCGCGTCAAGGGAAGAAGTGGTAAAGAGTGTTATGTTTTCCTGATGATTGCCTGACGTGACTAATTTGACAGGTGCGGTCTGGTGAGTGATCATAGCGAATACCTCATTATTTAAAGCAGAGGCTGGGATCGGAGGCTCGAGCTGAGTGAGGGGCAAGTTCAAAGATTTAGCAACCGCAGTGTCTATCAAATTTTGCTCTGACCCTGAGTCAACGAGAGCGTGAAAAGAATGAGCCTTAGTACCAGTTATTAAAGAAACTAACAGCAGAAAACGGGGTTTATCTCCTTTGAAAACACTGCCCACCCGTAACCCCGGACTTACCGGCGGGCCACGCCTTTTGGCCGGACTGGGCAGACAGCGATGCGATGGCCGCTTCCTCCGCAGTAGAAGCACTCTCCGGCTCGGAAACGCCGTTCCCGCTCCTCAGGAGTGAGCCGAGAGTGGCCGATTTGCATAGGCTCTGGGGAAGGAGAGTGGGGACGGGCGGATGTTGTTACCGGAAGTGGTGGGGGTAACGCGGAAGTGTTCGCGGGCCGAAACAGAGACGGAGAGGGCTTGGAACGCCTCTCAGCGTCTCTTTCCCTCAGTCGATTATCAATCTTGAGAGCGAGAGAGGCAAGCGCTTCGAACGTGGCCGGCTCGTCGTGTACAGCTAGCTGATCTTTCATCTGTTCGGTAAGGAATGGTAGGAAAATACCCCGCAGCGTGGCGTCTGGCCAACCCGCTTCTACAGCAGCGGTGCGGAACTCGATCGAATATTCCGCAACGCTGCGTTTTCCCTGACGGAGTCCCAACAGCCTCTTAGCTGCAGTACCCTCAGAAATCGGGTGAGCGAATGTAGACTTGAATTCCTTGAGAAATTCCTCATAGGAGCATGAGGCAATCGGGTGAGAAGACAGAAACGCCTCATCCCACGCGAGCGCCTTACCCCTAAGCAACCCTACAAAATGGGAAATCTTGGCAGCATCATTTGGGAAAGCGTGTGGCGTGCGACTGATGAACAACGACCACTGAAAAAGGAAACCCCCACACTGCCCCAACTCTCCGTGGAAAGGCTCCGGTGGAGGGGAGGAAATGCCCCGATAAGCCGATTCTATCGCGGGGTGCGCAACGGTGGGTGCAGGCGATGGTCCCGGCTGACTGGGGAAAACGGGCGGATTCGGCTCCCTGATTTCTGAAAACCTGGTGAGTAACTCCTCCTGCTTCTCACTAATAGCGTTACACTGGTACATTAGGGACGTCAATGTCTGTTCATGCCGTCCTAACACCGCGCCCGGTTTATTTATGGCGGCGCGAATTGGGTCCGCTGAGTCCATTATTGGACAGTTCGTTCTGTCACAAACAAGGATGCAGTGGACTCAAGAGCAGATTCAATTGCTCGAACCATGTACAATTTATTGAAAGGAAAAGGAACTTAAACAAGACTGGGTCTAACAGAAATCATTCGCAGGAACTGAGGGAGGCCCGAGGGCGGAGAAACGGACGTAGAACACAGGGAGATCATGGGCGGGAACTTCTGCAAACACAGGAGAAGGGTTTTACTGAATGGGAAACAATTAAAGGGCAGAGGTTAGTGGTACTAGTGGAGAGTCTTGGGCTTACTCTAAAACACCGGCTATTAGGGGGGGAAGGGGTTGCCGTGGGAGCATTCCAGGGATGGTTGAGAGTGTGGGGAGGCTGGTCCAGGTTCCAAGGTGTCCAGGGAGGTTGAAGTACGGGCTGGAGGGCAGGCTGAGGAGAAGATGAGTGTGTGGTCCTCGGGTTCTGGGCAGACGGGAGAACGGGACGGAAACAGAACCAGCACTGCTGGTGTGTACGACGGGTGATGAATCTGGAGAATACAGGAGACGGAGGACACATTAACCCACGATCCAGGCACACAGAGTCTGAGCACAGAGGAGGCTAAGTTTACCACGGGTGGTAGCAGGACGAACTGGCAAGGAGTAGCAGGCAGTGCTGGCTTAAAAACCCTCTAGATGGAGCCCCGGAAATTGGAAGCAGGTGATGAGCTGGCCAACTCCACCCCAGGGGATGGACAACAGGAACCTGGACCACACCCGACCAGACACTCCCACAGCATATGACATTATGTGGGAGAAACGTTTCATCACTCATCGAAGTGACTTCTTCAGTCTCAGCTGACTGCAGGTTTCCCTAAATCTTATAAACAGTACATTTGCATAATGACTGAAACCAGCCCACTGAGGGAACAATGGGCTGGGAGGTCAGTTCCTTAATCATAATTATGCAAATTCTCATGACCATTGATCAACAACCATGAGTACCATTCACAGAGAGTTGGGGAACGGCTGCAATCACAGCATTGTAAGATGGCGAAAGATGTACCCTTAGGCCCCCTTATCGATTCAGAGATGGTCTTTCCCTTTTTCACGTAAATGGCCTCCTTGACTCCACGCTCAAACCAGCGTTCCTCCCTGTCCAGGATGTGAACATCCTCATCATTGAAAGAGTGTCCACTGGCCTGTAGGTGTAAATAGACCGCAGAGTCGTGGCCTGATGAGGTAGCTCTTCTGTGTTGTGCCATCCGCTTCACCAGAGGTTGTTTGGTTTCCCCGATGTATAAATCCTGGCAATCCTCCTGGCACTTAACAGCGTAAACTATGTTACTCTGTTTGTGTCAGGGGACCCGATCCTTGGGGTGGACCAATTTTTGGGGCAGCGTGTTTTTGGGGTTTAAAAGCAACAGAGACCCGGTGTTTAGAAAAAATGCCTCTCAACTGCTCTGATACTCCTGACACATATGGGATCACTACAGGTTTTCGCTTGGGCAGCGGTTGTCTTTCTCTCCTGGATCGGCTGGAGCTTTCTTTAGGAGCCTTTCCCGCTTTGCCAAAAGTCCAGCTGGGATAACCACGTTTACTCAGGGCCTTCTTGATGTGCTGTTCTTCTGCCTCCCTGTCCGCTGTGTCAGTGGGGATCGTGTTCGCTCTGTGTTGTAGTGTCCTGACATCTAAAAGCTGACGGTACACGTCCCCCATTACTGATGGAAATCTCACAGTCTAAGAAGGCTAACCTGCCACTTTTCATATCCTCCCTGGTGAAGTTGATGTGTCGGTCCACCGAGTTAATGTGATCCGTGAAATGTGGTACGTCCTGAGATTTGATTTTCACCCAGGTGTCATCCACATATCTGAACCAATGGCTTGGCGGTGTTCTAGGGTAGGATAGCAAAGCCCTCTTTCCCACTTCTTCCATGTACAAATTGGCCACGATGGGTGAAACTGGGGAGCCCATGGCACACCCATGTTTCTGCCTGTAGAACTGACCCTTGTATGTGAAGTAGGTGGAATTAAGACACAGTTTAAACACACTTGGTCGATGCTGAGAGCAGTCCTGTTGCTGAGGTTGGTGTCATCCTGTAATCTCTTACGGACTACCTCCAACGCCTCTGTGACTGGGATGCAAGTGAAGAGAGATGTAACGTCGTACGAGACCATGGTTTCATCTGCCTCCATAATGACATCTCTCACCTTCTCAACAAAATCCAGGGTGTTCTGGATGTGGTGTTCAGAGCTGCCCACCAGCGCACCCTGTGCGTGCTGCCCTTCCTCTTCACGTTCCTCCTGTAGGAAAACAATAGAGGCAGCCATTAAACACTGACCCCCGTGGGCACACACACGATCTGCACTTCCTAAACACACACACTGACTTGGGAGTCTAACGTAATGATCCCGCGCCGGTGGGAGCTCCAACACTCCTAAATAGCTCCCCCGACGAGCCCTGATCAACAACAGGGGGTGTTGCAGGAGCTTCGGATGTGGCCAGTCCGCCAGCAGAGCCACACTCACCAGGCCTGAAGTAGCCTGCAGAAACACATACACACACCCGCAAACAGGGAGAAGAGGGACAGCAATACCAAATATACATACAATACAAGACAAGTCCAAAACTGCTCAGGGACCCTGGGTCACTCAGACCCAGGACCCTGACAATTATTACTGATCAGTCAGTAAGCTGACTCTCTCACATAGCACTCTGTTTAATAAAGTCTACTACAAAACACACACACACACACACACACACACACACACACACACACACACACACACAAAGCAGTAAGTCTGACTGTAAAACAGAAAACTGACTTTTTTGTATGTGTGTTTCAGTATGTGTGTGTGTGAGTGTGTGTGTGTGTGTTGCACTCGGTTCATTTCCTGTCAAAGAAGGGGGGAGGGCAGAGAGACAGATTGAAAACAGATGCTCTTTCTCTCTCTCGCTCTCTCTCTATGTGCGTCTGTGTCTCTCACCCGTTTTCTTCCCTCAGTACTGCAGACTCTCTCTCTCTCCACTCTGGCCCTATGTCTCCCTCTCTCACTGTGAATCAGTCTGTTGGTTTCCATTCGTCGTTCGTCTGGAATGAACTGAAGAGAAGAAGAGGAGACACAAACAGTGAAAAGAAGAAGAAGAAGAGAAGGAAAAGGAGCAGCTTCAGAAGGTTTGAACCAACTCTACTCTCTTTTCTTTCTCTGAATCCTGATTAGATTCCACACAGTATTGCTATGTACAAGTACTACATGTACTAGAAATACTGAAATGCTGCTGTGAGTAAATACTGCAAGTAAATACTTTAACTACTCTAAGTAGTGCTCCGAGTAAAAGCTGTGAGTACATAGTGTGAGTACTGCGAATAAGTACTCTGAGTACTGAGAGTAAAGACTGTGAGCACTGGGAGTACGTACTGCGAGTAAGTCCTGTGTGCAATACCTTCACTGCATTGGTGCACATAGCAGTGGGTCAGGTGAATCTCAGCTGAGTATCGGCACCTGAATGTGGTATTCCTCCTGCAGTTTGTTGCTGAACAGATCAGTGATGGAGGGAAGCTTGTGCAGCAATCATGAGGCTGAAGGCCAGTGAGGGGGCGGAACTTCCAGCGTGTCTTGTCCTTGGACAAGACACTTCACCCGTTGCCTACTGGTGGTGGTCAGAGGGCCCGGTGGTGCCAGTGTCCGGCAGCCTCGCCTCTGTCAGTGCGCCCCAGGGCACCTGTGGCTACAATGTACCTTGCCATCACCAGTGTGTGAATGGGTGGATGACTGAATGTATAAAGTGCTTTGGGGTCCTTAGGGACTATGTAAAGTGCTATACAAATACAGGCCATTTACCATTCTATAAAGGTATTTTACTGCCAGTGAAACTGGGGTTAAACTGACAGATTAAAATCAGATAAATAAAACTGGGCTCAGTAAGAGACGTTCCTCCTGAACTCTGACATCTCCTCACAGTGGGAGCTCTGATTGGGCAGCAGGTTCCTCTTCATGTCTCAGCTTCAGAACATCTTCAAAAATTGAGCAACCACAGAACCACAGCTGATCCTCCCTCTAATTAAACCTCACATCTTCAAACCTGTGTCTCAGGCAGCTGACAATGACATACAAGCGTCATTTTATATGATGGATTATGCAGAAAAAAATAGAATTGAGCAGAAAGGCCTATTGCTTTATTACGTATTCAGGTTGTGTACCATGTTTTTAACAAGTAATTAAGTAATAAAGTAACTAATTACTTTTGAAAATAAGTAATCAGTAAAGTAACTGGATTAATTTCTTGGAGAAGTAATCACTAATAGTAACTAATTATTATTTTCAAGTAACGTAACCAACACCATTGGCGATAGTGGAAAGGAAAAACTCCCTTTTAACAGTGAGAAACCTCTGACAGAACCAGGCTCAGGGAGAGCCTGCTGTGTGTCACCACAGAGTCAGAATATTCATATGTTCTCTTCTTCATCATGAAGAATTGAAGTGAATAAGACGCTGAAGAGAGGCATATATGAGTGTAAACATATTTTGAACCTTCTCGTAGGATGTTTCCATTTGTAGGTTTGGTGTATTTGCTCAGTTTGCGTGTTTTTAACTGGTTTGGTGAACTAATTCTCATTTTCATTAGATTTACTGTTTTTATGAGTTTGAACTTGTTTCAAAACATTTTAAAAGCACAGACTGAAGAATTATTGATGAAAGTCTAATCTATGAAAATCAACTTTTCAGATCCAACAGCCCTACCTGATCATCCAGTTTGGTTCCTTACATGTTTGGTGTTTGTAATACTTTAAGTGTCAGAAATATTCTGATCAAACTTATTGTGTGGTAATAACATCATACACGAGCATATATCCGGTTATTTTTTCTGTGCATTATCTGAACTGTGGTTGGTTGCTGTTGGGCCTCACCTGCTTCTCGTTAGATTTCTGTTTTTATGTTTGCCATGCTGATCATTCAAATGCATCGACTTGACCAACAATAAATCTTGTGGTTTGCAGTTTGATCAGTTTAATTGTGTTACAGTGTGTGTGTGCTGTGTGCTACAGGTCTGAGGTGACCGATCACAGCGTTAGTATGGAGCAGTGACAGGCAGGTGGCACACCTGTAGAGTAGGTGAGTGTGACAGGATATGAAATGATTACATGTAGAATATTCAGTGTTGATGAACAGGTGTATGATTACCTATCTGGAATACTACTTAAATAGATCACCATAGTCAGATTCGCTGTCTCCTACTTTGCCGATCGATGTCTTGTAGCTGCTCATATTTCTGATCAGAGCTGCTTAAAGGTGATTTTTACTGAGCACGAACTAGACAAAAATCCAAAAACACAGTTGGAAGAACGTCAGCCGATGAACATGTTGGTGATTCGATCTGAGATCAGCTTTGTGCTGCACAGTCAGTTTGAACCAAACACACACAGCAGTCACAACACACACACGGCAGGCTGGAAAAACAATGGTGTGATCTTTTAACTTAGCAGCTGTAAAAGAGTGTCTTCTGTTGGTCAGTAACCTGATCACAAGATCAGTACTTCAAAGCAAATTTTACTCAAGCACACATTTGAGGCATTCCTCTCTCTTCAGCCTTAAGAGAGTTAATAAAAAGCCCTTTAAAACTTCCATTGGTGACATCACAAGAGAGACTGAAGCCACCAATCTGGACGCTCAAATTTGACACTCTGTGACAGTGGAGGTAGGGATGAAGAGGAAGACTCGGCAGCTGACTGGTGACATCACCTGCTGAGCATTAGTCAGGGCACAGAGCTTCAGAGCTGTGATTGGCTAAACCCTGAGATGAGGCTTGCTCTCCTCTCTGCTGCCCACAGGAAATACCTCGCTGTTTATTTTCTTCTTCGGTGGTCAGCTGGCATTCCTCATTCTCTCTCCATCAACCAGGGCTCTGTTTGGCTGAAGTCCCTAGGGATGACTGTGAGTGGCTGCTTTGTGTGAAAACACATGCACACACACACAGGAATGTGTTCACGTCTGTTTGAAGCATCAGTCACCTCGACAGATTTAACAGACGCCGACTGAATGCAGGGAATGAAAAAAGTCCAGACTGCTACGGTTTAAATAAACTTGTTAAACTTTAATGAAGCTTCTTAGACGCCTCCCTTCAAAGTAACTTCGTTGAGTTTATTATTTCTGCAGTCTCCAGCTGCCACTGACATGCAGTAAACACATCTCTCTGGAATATAGAGCAGTAATAGCAGACAATCATTACTACAGTATTTGTACACAGCCTGCAGCATCCAACACTTATTGCATTCAACTATTTGCATTTTTTTAAAGCTTCCACCAAATATCAGAGCTTCACAGGAAGTCCATTTTGTGTTTTAATGATGTTAGACTTTTATTTTGAAACCTCTCCTCCACCTGTCACTGCTCAGGGTTGGCAGCCATGATGGCATCCATCAGGGGAACAGGAAATATCAGCCTGTTGGGGTTTCTCTTGGGTGAGTAATAACGTAAAAGCATCAGTAGGATTTTAGAGGTGACACCTGAATGTCTACCTGTCTCTGTGTGTAGGTGTATTCCTGGTTCATCCTGAAGGGGCGGTTTCTCTGGAGCTGCTGCCATCCGCCTCTGAAGTTCTGGTCCCCTCTAACTCCAATTACACAGTGGTCAGTAACACTTGTCTGTCTCTACACCTACCTGTCTCTGTCTTCAGATGTCTTCCAGTACCTCTCTCTCAGGTATCTTTTCTTCTCCTCAGGAGTGTTTGGGGTGGAGTGAGGTGAAGTGGCATTTTCCTCAGGACCCGCCAGTAGAAGGGGTCCTCTTGGACAATCGAGGCTCCATGAGCATCCTGCATCTCTTTAACATCACATGGAGGAATTCTGGGAGATACACCTGTGAGGAGCCATCATCTGATCAGAGCAGAAATGTTGATGTCTTTATACCTGGACAAGGTAACCATCTTCCAACGTGTGTTCCTCCTGTTGTTTGTGTCAGAAAAATAAAGGTGCCAACTGGAACCAAAAGTGGTTCTTTAGCCTGATGCCATAGAAGAACCTTTTTTGGTGCCACAAAGAACCGCTCAAACAATGGTTCTTTGAAGAACCATTTCTTTCAGTGGTTCATTGAAGAACCTTTAAAGGTGCCCCAAAGAACCATCAAGAAATGGTTCTTTAGGGCACCTTTAATGGTTTTTCAAAGGACCATTTTAAAAAAGGTCCTTCAAATGGCCCTTGGTAGTACCTACGGCCATTTATCATCCACAGCGTTTTTTTAATATTAGGCCATTTTCACTGTGTTGAATAGAATATAGCCAAACCTCCCAACCCTTTTTTTTTTTCTTTAGAATTGCCGTCTCCGTTTATTCGATTAGCTTAAGGTGGCTAAGCTAAAAACCGACATCCACATGAGTACCAAAAGCCATAAATCGCCCCATTGAAACCCATTATAAACGCTATTTTTCACTGCACAATTATTACCATTAACGTAGTGGCGATGGCTTAAGTTTCGTTTTTGTTCTGTAGTCAGGACCTTAGAATTGTAATTTTTTTATTTGGCCACCGGGTGGCGCCCTTGCTTCACATTTGACCCCTGCTGGAAAACAGCAGGCTTCTTGGACAGACCTGCGGGAAATGAAGCCTCATTTCCGGCGTGCAGCAGCGGCTTCGCCCGCTGATCGGGCGGGACCATTTTCGGCCCCTAGGACCGTATGAGGGTACTTTTTTTTTTTTAGTCAACAGGAAATGACGTATTTGTTGTCACGTGGTATCGGATGTGTGTGCTGCAAAAATGAGTCCCCGGTGATCGTGCCCCGGTAATCGTCGCGACTTACCCCGGCAAGAATGCACTTATTTCGGCCTAGAGGAGGAGCATTTGCCGCCTGGAGACCATTTTCTGGTCCTGAAAAAAAAAATAAAAGGCGATCGAAATGACTGTTGGTGCCAATCTTTAGTCCATCTAAAGGCCTAATTATAATAACAATTGAATATTACCTCAAATGTTTTTTTTGGAAAATATTCAAGTTTTATGTTTTTTGGGGCAAAAAAAGCAGTGCGCTCATGTGACGAAACCGGGATATAAAGGGTTAAAATCCGCGAAATGTAATTAAAACTTGACATGAATATTTCAAGGAGAAGTAGGTCTAAAAGATTGGCTAATTTAAAGTGGAATAAAATATTATTTTATAAATTTTTTATAGCACTTTTTTGGGCGTGGTCAATTGGGACCGATAGTGTGCGCATTTTATGAAATGCGCTCCTGCAAAAAAAATAAAAGGCGATCGAAATGACTGTTGGTGCCAATCTTTGGTCCATCCAAAGGCCTAATTAAAAGTACAATAAAATATAACTTTCAAATGTATTTTATGGAAAATATTTAATTTTTTCATTTTTTTCGCCAAAAACGGCCGTGCGCTCATATGACAAAACCGGGATATAAAGGGTTAAAATCCGCGAAATGTAATTAAAACTTGACATGAATATTTCAAGGAGAAGTAGGTCTAAAAGATTGGCTAATTTAAAGTGGAATAAAATATTAATGTATAATCTTTTTATAGCACTTTTTATGGCGTGGTCAATTTTTGGCTCTAGGACCTCATAAGGGGTACGTTTTTTAGGTACTACCAAGGGTTAAAAAAGCATTTTAAAGAACCTTTTTAAATCTTTAAAAATAAAATGTATCATAAATTGAATTTGAGTAGGGTAAAATAAATACGACCTTCCTTTGATATCAAACATCCTTGAAAGAGTAGTTGTCAAACAGCTAACAGATCATCTGCAGAGGTTTATTTGAAGAGTTTCAGTCAGGTTTCAGAGCTCATCACAGCACAGAAACAGCTTTAGTGAAGGTTACAAATGATCTTCTTATGGCCTCTGACAGTGGACTCATCTCTGTGCTTGTCCTGCTAGACCTTAGTGCAGCGTTCGATACTGTCGACCATAATATCCTATTAGAGCGATTAGAACAGGGGTCACCAACACGGTGCCCGCGGGCACCAGGTCGCCCACAAGGACCACATGAGTCGCCCGCGGGCCTGTTCTAAAAATAGCTCACCATAACAACTTACCAGTAAGCTGCATCTATTTTTATTTTTTCTTGCTATTTTTTTTAAAATCACAATTGCATTGGTGTTAATTTGTTAGAGATAATATATAAAAAAAATGTTTATTATTAAATATTAGATCATGATCTAATATTTAGTGCTAGCTGGTCTCCACGGAAACAGTTGCCGTGAAGACCAGCAAAGGCAAAGGTGAGGAGATGAGGAAAACATGGCGGAAAAAAGGAAGAAAACATATCATTTTCACAGTGAATGGGAGGAAGAGTTCTTTTTTACCACTGTGAAAGATTCATGCGTGTGTCTCATTTGCGGGGCAACTGTGGCAACGGCAAAGCGGCACAACGTGGAGAGACATTTCCGAACGTGTCACACAAGCTACCATGCTAACTACCCAAAGGGCAGAACACTGCGAGCGGAAAAGGCCCGTGAATTAAAGGCAGGTTTGAGCAAACAGCAGTCTTTTTTCACGAGACCGGTGAAAAACTCTCAAAAAGCAACCGAAGCCTCATTTAGAGCTACACATTTCATGATTAAGAAAAAGAAGGCATTTTTAGACGGGGAGTATTTCAAAAAAGCAATGATGATAATTGCAAAAACTGTGCTTAAAGACGAGAAATATGGAAACGATGTAATCTCCACTCTCTCTGATGTCCAGCTGGGGGCAACTACAATTGTTAGAAGAGTGTCGGCTATGTTCGGGAACTTGGCCGATCAGTTGGATCAGGATCTGGCAAAGTGCAGTTGGTTTAGCATCCAGTGTGACGAGTCCGTCGACAGCAGCAGTACAGCACAGCTGATGGTCTTTATCCGGATGGTATTTGATGGTTTCTCCACAAAAGAAGAACTTCTGACACTACTGCCGCTAAAGACAACTACGAAGGGAGTTGACATCTATAACGCGGTGAAGGAGTTTTTCGCGAAGAAAAAGGTACCGTTGGAAAAGCTGGTATCAGTGACTACCGACGGGGCTCCTGCTATGATCGGCCGACATACGGGATTCATCGCTCACTGTAAAGGTGACACAGAGTTCCCAAACTTCATGCATTACCACTGCATCATTCAACAGCAGGCGTTATGCGCAAAGGTGATCGGCTTCGAGCACGTCATGACTCCCGTCGTGAAGATCATAAACAGCATCCGCTCCAGAGCTAAACAGCACAGAACATTCAAGGTGCTATTGGAGGAGCTGTCAGCTGAATATGGTGACCTGCTACTACATACGGAAATCCGATGGCTCAGCAGGGGACGGATTTTGCTTCGTTTTTTGTCACTTTTGGGTGAAATCAAGGAGTTCATGCAATCCAAAGGGGAAGACACATCTCTGCTGGAGGACACTGAGTGGACACTTGACCTTGCGTTTTTAACAGACATTACTGGGAAACTGAACCATTTGAACTGTGAGCTGCAAGGCAAAGTTAAGACTGTTGCTGACATGATAAGTGCTTTAAATGGATTTAAAGCCCAGATGAACATTTTCTCTGTGCATTTACAGAGAAAAAAGGTGCTGCACTTTCCCTCTGTGCAGATGGTGCTGAAAGACAATGCTTCTGCATCTGAGACTTTTGACCAAGTTGCAGAAAAGTACACTCAAGTCATAAACCGACTTGGTCAAGAGTTTGAGAACAGGTTTTGTGACCTTGATCAGCTTGAGCCATGTGTCTCATTTGTTTCCAATCCTTTCATGAATGTGGACACAACATGCATTGCTGAGCAACTAAGTTCAATGTTCAGCTTGGATGCTGGACAGGTGGAAATCGAAATTGTAACACTGCAAAATGACGTCCACCTCAAAGCCTATCTGGGTGCACCAAACTTTTGGTGCCTTGTTGACACAGAAAAGTACAGTGGTGTGTGCACAGCAGCTATGAAGGTTGCCAGCCTGTTTGGTTCAACCTATCTTTGTGAATCAGCCTTTTCTGACATGAACTTCATCAAGAACAAACACAGAACACGCCTCTCCGATGCACATCTGCAAGACTCACTCAGAGTTGCAGTGTCAAGTTATACCCCAGATTACAACACACTGGTGAACAGCATGCAATGCCAGGTTTCCCACTAACAGACAAAGAAAGCCATATTAGATGTTCTCAGTGGCAACATTACAGTGTCATGTCAAAGTTGAATTTAATTATTGAAAAACAAATGTGTTTGTTAAGTGTAACATGTGACAATTTGCTTTAAAATGCTGCCAATTTGGTGAAAAGTTCTGTAAAATTTGAAAGTTGATTTTTTGTATGTTACATACATACAAAAATAATGTATGTAACAGTGCATGATTTGTTAAAATTTGTTAGTGGTAAGTGAAAATGTTGTAGAAGTGATCACTTCAAAATGTAAATACTTGCAGAGATATATAGAAATAAAGCGTTGCATATTGATATTTATGTTTCCTACTTGCATTCTTTATAATTATGGTGAAAAATAATTAACATAATTAGTGTCCGTACATAGATGAATATCATTAATTATTAATGATAACACATAATTAAGTTAAACTGAGGAAATTTGTTATTTGAGAAGTGTGTGTCAAACTGGTAGCCCTTCACATTAATCGGTACCCAAGAAGTAGCTCTCACTTTCAAAAAGGTTGGTGACCCCTGGATTAGAACATGCTGTAGGTATTACAGGTACTGTGCTGCAGTGGTTTGTATCATATCTATCTAATAGACTCCAATTTGTGCATGTAAATGGAGAGTCCTCTTCACACACTGAGGTTAATTATGGAGTTGCACAGGGTTCAGTGCTAGGACCAATTCTGTTTACATTATACATGCTTCCCTTAGGCAGCATCATTAGAAGACATAGCATACATTTTCACTGCTATGCAGATGACACCCAGCTCTATCTGTCCATGAAGCCAGATAACACACACCAATGAGTTAAACTGCAGGAATGTCTTAAAGACATAAAGACCTGGATGGCCGCTAACTTTCTGCTTCTTAATTCAGATCAAACTGAGGTTATTGTACTCGGCCCTGAAAAGCTTAGAAATATGGTATCACTCTGGATGGCATTACCTTGGCCTCCAGTAATGCTGTGAGGAACCTTGGAGTCATTTTTGACCAGGACATGTCCTTCAATGCACATATTAAACAAATATGTAAGACTGCTTTCTTCCATTTGTGCAACATCTCTAAAGTTAGAAATATCCTGTCTCAGAGTGACGCTGAAAAACTAGTTCATGCATTTATTACTTCCAGGCTGGACGACTGCAATTCATTATTATCAGGATGTCAAAAAAACTAGCTGAAAAGACTTCAGCTAATCCAAAATGCTACAGCAAGAGAAGAGACAGGGACTAGAAAGACGGAGCATTTTTCTCCTTTTTTGGCTTCCCTTCATTGGCTTCCTGTTAAATCCAGAATTGAATTCAAAATCCTGCTCATCACATACAAGGTCTTGAATAATCAGGCCCCATCTTATCTTAATGACCTTGTAGTACCATATCACCCTATTAGAGCACTTCGCTCTCGCTCTGCAGGCCTACTTGTTGTTCCTAGAGTATTTAAAAGTAGAATGGGAGGCAGAGCCTTCAGTTTTCAGGCCCCTCTTCTGTGGAACCAGCTTCCAGTTTGGATTCAGGAGACAGACACTATCTGTCACGGGTTGCTCTGAGGATCCACTCGCAGGACTCCGGAGTGCGTTGTAACAGAGACAGTTTATTCACAAAAATCTTCACCAAGTGTATTTACAGGCAGTGCGAGGACAGTGCTATATACAAGATGTGCGAGGACGGGTTCCAGGGCTCCAGGGAAAACAAGGGGATCACACACACGCTCACGCCAACCTCTCTCCGCTAGTGACCAGCCACCTCTTACACGCTCCACACGGGGAAACACGGGGACGGGTCCGGGGAATCTAGAACAGAGAGACAAGTGTTACTTTCTGAGGCGGAAGTGTGGGAAACTAGGGCTCGACGTGTACTGACAGGAGTCTTCACAACAATCCAGCGTTGAACAGCTGATCTCCTCCTTCTGATATACCAGCTGGTCTGATGAGGCCCAGGTGTGCATGATCCGGGAGGGCGTGGGCCGAGGGCGTGAACCCGCCATGAGTTCCGCCCCGGCAAAACAGGGGAGGGGGAGAGAGATTGCTGATCAGTGCCTTGCCGACCCCGCAGGTCGTGACACTATCTCTACTTTCAAGATTAGGCTTCAAACTTTCCTTTTTGCTAAAGCATATAGTTAGGGCTGGACCAGGTGACCCTGAATCCTCCCTTAGTTATGCTGCAATAGACGTAGGCTGCCGGGGATTCCCATGATGCATTGAGTTTTTCCTTTCCAGTCACCTTTCTCACTCACTATGTGTTAACAGACCTCTCTGCATTGAATCATATCTGTTATTAACCTCTGTCTCTCTTCCACAGCATGTCTTTATCCTGTCTTCCTTCTCTCACCCCAACCAATCACAGCAGATGGCCCCGCCCCTCCCTGAGCCTGGTTCTGCAGGAGGTTTCTTCCTGTTAAAAGGGAGTTTTTCCTTCCCACTGTCGCCAAAGTGCTTGCTCATAGGGGGTCATATGATTGTTGGGTTTTTCTCTGTATCTATGAAGCGCCTTGAGGTGACTGTTGTTGTGATTTGCATTTTTGCTATTCTTTTCCAGGCTTGATCATGTGGAGGTATTTGGAAAACTGTTTTGGCTAGAGGACGACTGTTGTCTTGCAGAAAGTTAAATCAAATGTATGCGATACACAATCAATTCACAAGAACGCATTGTAAAAGAAAGTCCCATTCTTGCCTGATTTCAACTGAATTCTTCATCAAAACGGAGACAGAATTAAAACGAGTGTTTGCAGCAAATGTGAGCACAAAGCCTCACTTTGTACAAGCCTGCTATTACAGTTCTCCTCTATGCAGACAACGTTCCTGTTTTCAAGGCACAACTTGGATCTGCTGTACAAATCTTATGGATACACACTAAATGAAACAGTAGTGTGCACGACTCCAGATTCTGATCCCTCATCCTAATAGGGTTCCAAATGGCTCACAAAAACCCACATAGCAAATGCTGAGGCTTCAAAATACAAAGTCCATAAACCAATGACTGACATGGGTTTTATCATAAGGGTGATAAATATACAGATTTCAGTCTGTCTTAGAGATTTGATGTTCATTTACCTGCAGATGCACTATACGTGTGTGCTCTGTGGTTTTCCACAACGTTTTGCACATCACTATTTAATACAGGAAGTAGGTGAACTAAAACAAGTCATCTTTCTTTGTGAGAGGACCATATTAATGAAACAAACCTCAATGACATCATAGGGATCCCTAAAGATGCTCCTGCTGCTTCTCTTCCTCCTCATCCTAAGCTTCCTTCTCCTTGTCCTCGACTTCCATCCAATTGTAATTCAATCTAATTGTTTTTCTCTCCCTCCTCTTCCTCATTTTGTTGGAGCTGTGAACAGAATTAGTGTGAATCTGGATTAATTTGTGCAAACAAGAAAAATCTACAGCTTTTTGGTCTTGTGATTTAAGCTGGGAAGATTTATGTGTTGATGCTACCTGCTTCATCTCTACGACTGGCTGCTGAGTGATATTTACACCCTGGCTGGATTACAAACTTTAACCCCGTGCTCAACTTTGGCCCAGCATTGATACCTCTTGTTAGTATAATGACCTCTTCTTGGCTTAATGTATGATGGTGGATAAATGAAATATGCAAAGAAAATTTAACTATATTACAAAAGGACATCTATCTTGGAAACATCAAATGACTGGAGCATAACTTGTCAACTAGTCCGAAAATAAGTTATACAGGAACAGTCAAAGACGCACCTTCATGCTCTTCCAGAATTCAAAGTACAGGTTCATGTGAGTATTTAATGTACGGCTCAGCTCTACTGAATTTCAGAGTTTCTAGAGCAGACACAGAGCTCATGTCAAAACAGGCTTCAGGCGCCATTTTAGTGACTTTAACAATATTATAAATTTTAATATCGGTCTAGCTGACATTACGTTATGTACGCAGCACGCAATTGAACCACATATTTTAGAAGCCAAAGTGTTCTAACGTCACTCTCTCGACCTGTCATTTGGCTCGAAACACATATTCACAAATTGCTCAGTGATAAACATATAGTCAGATCATTTACCTAAGCAGTGTGCTTTGTCAAAACTAAGTAACTGTGTTGGTAATGAACACATAAGTATGTTCATTACATTGACATTCTGTTGTGCAATTGTTATTTACTTGTATTTTATAATTTGACTTACACACTTACATACTGTTGGGTGGTTTGGAAAGTTTACAATAACTAGTATTATCATTATGCTATATTTTCTAATATATATAATAATCTCAAAAGTAATGCCTTAAAGCCAAAAATAGTAATACTTTATTAAAATGTAAAACTAAAGTACAGTATTTGAATGTGTGTATTGTGCCTACTGTTTGTTAACTCACCACATTCATAAATGTCTTAATAATAAATTCCATATTCTATTACCACATTATTTGTGATCAGTGGGTTTGCGGGGTTAGGGGTGTTGGGGGTAGGGTCTTTAGGCTTTGGCCCCCACCCCTGCCACCAGTATATTTTTAAGTATTTCTAACTTTTATTTGAATATTCAGTTTCCTACCATCTGCTCTTGAAGGGTAATCACCAGGTAACCCGCCCTCCCCCTTCGCACACACATGCACACAAACAAAACACACAGTATAATTCACAGCCTCATTATAGTAAATAAATATTTATGCCATTTTACACCATCAAACTTAGATTGCTAAGGATGAAGAACCTTTTGTTCTTTAAAGAACCATTTGTAATAGCTGAAGAACCATCTACAAAATAATAAGGTTCTTTGACGTATGATGGTTCTTTAAAGAACCATGAAGACATCTGAAGAACCATTTAAGAACCATAATTTTTCTAAGAGTACCTGCATTCCTCATGATGTTCCGTGTTTACCTGTTCCCCCCTCAGGTCCTGATGAATGGTTTGTCCCATTGGATCTGGGTGTGGTGATGAAGGAGGGAGAGGAAGGCACAATTCCCTGCATGGTGTCCAACCCGAACCTCAATGTCTCGCTGTACGAGCGCCCCAGCAGGAGGCTGGTAAGCGGGATGACATATGAGCCGGGGCGTGGCTTCACGGGTCACCTCAATGACACATCATACATGTGCATCGCCACAAACGGAGCTGAGGAGAAGGAGTCGCAGACGTACTACGTCTTCAGCATTATAGGTTTGTGTCTGTCTACCTTCTGATAATGTTTAGTTCACATTTATGCTGAAAGGTTGCCATTCATTCATAAACAAGTCATATTCCTACCTGTCTCCCCTGCTACCTGTATCATTTTTGTGCACCTGCGTATTTCAGTCCCAAAGGTAATGGAAGTGGACCTGACGGTGTCCAGCAGTGTGCTGAAGCAGGGCGAGGTCCTCACAGTAAACTGCACAGTTAGAGACACAGAGATGGTGTTCTTCTCCTGGGGCTTCCCCCGCAGACAGGTACCTGTCTGCCTTCCTGTCTGCTTACCCACCTGTACCTGTCTGTACCTGTCTGTCTGGTGTCACCTAACTATGATGATTTTTCTTTGCAGGAAATTGAGCCGCTGACGGACTTCTTGCCCAATCAGATCCGCTCCTTTGTTAACATCACTGCAGCAACAGTGGCAGATTCAGGTAGGGCGCTCGGTGGCTCAGGTAAAGGTGTGCAGCTTGCTGAGAAACTGTGCTGAGGGAAATAATGCCGTACTGTTCCTGCAGGTGTTTATAGCTGCACGGTGCAGGAGACAACACAGGGACAAACTGTGGTGAAAAATATCACAATAACAGTGCTCGGTCAGCAAACACACACACTCACACACACACACACACACACACTCACACACACACACACACACATAGAACAGACACACACATGTAAAGTGTGTTTCTCCATGTCTCTGCAGACCGAGGTTATGTTTACCTGTGGCCCTTAGGTGAGACCAATGTGTCATCTCTCCTCCATCACACGCTGGAATTAAGTGTAGATATTGACGCCCACCCCGCCCCCACCATCATCTGGACGAGACAGAACCAATCTGTTGCCACAGAAACCACTACTATCAACACCACACACCTGTCAGACAGCCGGTAGGTCAGAGGTCAGACCTCAGATGAGGAGAATCAGAATCTTTATTGTCATTGTGTTTGCAAACAACAAAAATTGTAAGCAAACCCATTCAGCACAAGTGAAAAAAGGGCACTTTAAAAGGAAAGAAGTTTATGTGTGCAATACATTTTAAACAAATAAACAAATAAATAAATAAATATAGTATGTACAAGACTTTATATAAGAATGAACAAGTGAGAATACGGTTGCCGCACAGTGCTTCAGACCTTAGAATATTGCACAGTTAAAAAGAAAAAAGAAAAGAAAATATTGCATAGTTGAGGGTTGTGTTTTCGCAGTGATTTATCCCCCGAGTGTATTTATTAATGCAACAGCCCTGGCATATGTGCTAATGGTTGCTAAAATGAGGAGGAGCTAAATGTTTGATTGATTAGGTATGTGAGCACACTGACGCTGGTGCGCGTGCAGATGGATCAGACAGGAAGTTACACCGCAACTATTTCCAATGATGACGACATCAGAGAGGCTACATTCAACCTGGAGGTACAAGGTGAGCCACATGGCCACCAGGTGTGTATGCCACATCATGTGACATCATGCTGTCATTTACAGACCTTTTGTGTGCATGCTCAGTAACGAGTGTATTGTGTGAGCTGAGGAGTAACATTATCACATGACCTCAGGCTCCGCCTCCTAGCAGACATCTGTGTATGCATTTAAACAGAGGGCACATTTTACTTTTTAATAACACGTGTGTGTGTGTGTGTGTGTAGCTCCACCCAGGATCACATCCCTGTCAGAGGTCAGGAGTAACGCTGTGCTGTGTGTGAGTGAGGGAGCTCCACCCCCCTCTGTTACCTGGTACACCTGTTCCAGCTCACACAGGTAAACACGCACGCACACACACACACACACGCGCACACACACACACACACGCACACACACACACACACACGCACACACACACACACACAAACAGTATTGGTGTTACCATGGTGATCCTGTCCTTTAACCTACTGCAGATGCAATCATTTGAATGGCGAGTGGAGGAGCCAATCAAAAGACTCAGAGGGCATGACGCTACAGGAGAACATTACTATGGTGGCAGAGAGAGGTGTCACCCAGGTAACCACTGACATCAAGAGAGTGATGTCATCAGAAGGGAGGGGAAACAGTAACATATTAAGTTGACCGGTGGCTCTGTGTGTGTTTGTTCTACCTGTGCAGGTACACAGCATGCTGACCCTCCAGACTCTCAGCTCTCTGTCGGCCGTTCGCTGTGAAGCCACAAACTCGGTGGGCAGACAAGCGAAGGACCTGCGAGTCATCTCCAGCTGTACGTATCCATGCTGCAGGCGTTTGAGCTCAGGCGGGTTCTCTGAGGAACTGAGGCAGAACGTTCATTCAAACACTGTCTTCAGATGTCTGCTTTAAAACATCGTCCACATCCTGAGCACACAAACAGCTGCTGACAGAGGAGAAAGAGCTCCTCAGAGCTCCTGTCCATCACAGAGGTCACAGGAGTGGCTGAATGCATGAAGGAAGAGATGAAAAGTGAAATGTGACTAGAGAAGTGGAGACAAGCTCATGCTGTGACTTAGACTAACACACCATAACTCATCTGGTCAGCATGTGAACATCGGGATCTCCTGCCAGATGTTCAGTACTTTGAATAAAGGTGCTGCAGATACATGGAGGAGATGATCAGAAGCTGAAGTTTCACTGAGTTTGGTACAAAGACTCAAACATCTCAGGAGGAGCTCAGAGAGACAAAGAAGAATTTATTTCTAAAGAAAATCTACTGAAGAAGAACTGAGGCCTCAACAAAGAGAGCAGCACTGGTTAGGAAAACCCTCAGAGGACGATGATCAGTGCTGGATGTGACAGAGTCAAATCTTCTGCTAAAAAGAGGAACCTGAAATATTACTTGGCTTGGCTCTCTTACTTGGCTCTCGGTGAAGGCGGTCGCACTTTTCTCCTCTCCTCCTTCCCCTTATCTTCCCTGCTTAGCCTCTTGTGTCCTGTCTTGTCTCGCGTGCACTACTTTCCCCTTGAACAGTCTCTCACTGTCGTTCTCTAAAACCTAACAGAGAATTATGGATTTGATCAACTGGTCTCTGAACGCTATTGACACCCTACAAATGCAGGCCATTTACCATTTACCATTTACCCTCTTCTCAACGAGAAGTCTGGGCTCGGGAGAGCCCGAGTGCCCTGGAGGGACTTTCCCTGCCGGATACACGATGGATGGGTGGCAAACCTGGAGGATCTTGTGCCTGGCGGGACTGTCTATCGAGGACGCTGAGGATATTTACCTATTCGGAACCATGATAACAGGGTTCTTGCTGATCGGAGCTGGCTTGGCCCTGACTTATCGGAGAAATAAGAGAGCGGAACCAGCTGTTCAAACCCCCCCTAAGCTGACCGCTGGAATTGAAGCGATGGGACGAGGCGCGGCCTCCCACGCCGAACGCAGCATGGTTAACACCTTGGAGACGCTTACAGCTGCCGTGAAGACTCAAACTAACACCATTGAGCGTATGATGGGATACATCAGAGAGGGGCCTGCTCACAATAACACCCTTGAGCGAAAGTTGGATAACATCGCAGAACGGCTCACTGCAGCTGTGGGGTCTCAGAACCAAAAGAATGACAACACCACGGAACAGAAGCTTGATACCATCATGGGGAGGCTCGCAGCGCTCCAACGGGAAATCGAGGCCCCAGTGTCAGAGTGCTAAATTCGCTGCTCGCATAAAGGAGAAATCAACAATATTCTACATTTGGACACCACGGCGCCAGCTGCTCAGGCCCAAGGCTGGAGCCCACCAAAACAACTCCCTGATAACGACTGTGTGATGACTATTCTTCCCGCCCCATGAAGGACACCTGGATCGGCTGGAGGACTGTTTACTTAGCCTGATACAGCGAAGGACACTGTCTCAGCTGAACTATGGACACGCACACACATACACTTACACTGGTAAGCACGCACTCATCCCCCTCCCTTCCAAACGCCTTCGATGCTTGTTCCTGCGGGGGAAGGCAGCGGGTCTGCGTGCCGCGCTGAAATGGTAGCATGGTGCAGGACGACTGCTGTGTTCCTTCGAATCACCCCCCACCCCCCTATCCATCCCCTGTGGCTTGTCATGTGCTCTGATGTTGTGATGTGGACATTAATGTGCTCTCTTTGCAGAGGAGTTTTTTTTTTTTTTGTTTCCTGTTCTCATGCTGTCCTCCCATAGGTTGCCCAGCGTGTGAAGAGGTCTCTTTTTTTTCCTCTTGTACTTTTCCCAATGTTGTGTAATTTTTTCAGTGTTATTCTCCCAACGCTGCCGATCTCCGACTGTATTCCCTTGTGTTGTCTTGTTGTTGTGTGTGTAAGTCGGGGGGGGGGGGGGGGGGGTCCTATTCCTCTGTGGGGCAACCTGCATATGGCCAATAAAGCATTCATTCATTCATTCATTCATTAAAGAGCCAGGAGAACCTGTCACTGTCTGAGCTGGCAGACCGTGGCGGGGTTAGAGGGTGGACCCAATTGCAGACACATGGAGTGGAGGTGAATGTTTAACAAAAAGCAAGCTGTAATTGTTGGCGGGAAAAAAAAAACAAAAAAACCCAGAGGCAAACAGGGAACTGACAAATACAAAGAAAAGCCTGAAACTTGGAAATGCAGGTGGAGATACACAGGGGACGATGAACAGACGATCTGACTGGTAGCAACGGAGAATACACACATGAGGAAACAGGGAACAGGAAGGGAACACAGCTGTAACTAATCGAAGAAGATGAGACATGGAGAAAGCAAAACAGAAACCGGCACCCGACACAGACTGTCAAAGTAAAACAGGAGGCACACGAAAGTAGAAACAGGGATGACAAGAGGGAACAAAAGTGAGGCACAGGAACATCTAAGCACTAGAAATCATTAATAACCAGAAACAATATCAATAATCGCAAACATAAACACGGAGTCACTAGACTCCGCATCATGACAGAACCGGCACCCTCCCCTCACCCCCACCGGTCCTTGAGCCTTGTTCTGCTGGAGGTTTCTGTCTCTTCTTTAGCTTCTTTACCTTACAATATAAAACGCCTTGAGGCAGTTGTGGTGATTTGGCGCTATATAAATAAAATTGCTTTCAATAAGAGAAGCTCTATTTAGGATAAACCCACAAGAAAAGATGATCAGTACTGGGTGAGAGGGATAAAGTCAAGCCTCCTGCTAAAAAAAGTTAATATTAAAACAAAATAATAATTAATCCTACAGTTTTTGGCAGGTTTTGTTTGTTTTTTTGTTGTTTAGGGTAAATTATTGTGTTTATTTCTAACATTTCTTATGTTATCTGTGTTCAGCTCTCCTGTCTCAGGTGGTGGTCTTAGCAGTAGTCCTGGTGTTGGTCATCATTGCTGTCATCTTCCTCATCATCCTCATCATCTTATGGAGGAAAGTTAGTATTCAGATGAAATAAACGTCTAGCTGAACAGTAGTACTAGCTCCATTACTGTTGCATGGACCGTCAAATATTTGCTGCATGTTCATGTAACTTCATGAATCCACCAAAGTATTTGGTTCCGTTTTATTTCTGTGTGTAGAAACCTCATTATGAAGTTCGTTGGAAGGTGATCGAGTCTGTGAGTCCTGATGGACAGCAGTACACCTACCTCGACCCCACCCAGCTGCCCTACAGCCCAACCTGGGAAATAGACAGAGACCATGTAGTTCTTGGTAAGACTGCAAAACCATATTTTATGTAACAATGAGATTAATTCATCAATGTCTCTCCCTCATTGTGCCTTACACGGCACGAGTCTTTGTGTCCTGGGTTTTGTCTTTGGCTCCAAACAGGTATAAACCTGTTTTTGCCTTCAAACACTTCTGGATTGTTTTCACATAATTTTCAGTGTGATTATTGATCTGCTATCTATGGAGCTCTGTCTCAGCAATTTGACTCTCAGTGACCCTCATCCTACCTCCACTAGGTGTGAAGATTGATGATTGTGCAGCTGAGGATTCTGGGCCATTCATGAAGGCGTTTCCTGATTGTAAACAGAAATTTCCCCTGGGAGATTGTGTTTCAGATGTTTTTCAGATCTTCCTCATGCTGCAGAATATATTCAATGTTCCAATGAGCACTTGGAACAAACTGCAAATCTTTGATTTCATCAAGAAAGTCATCAAGAAACTCAACCAACCACGATACTGTCCAATCACACCTGAGCCTGAGAAAAAATGGGACAACTGTGTATAAAAACTCAATTCCTTATCAGATTCTTTTATATCAAAGCTGAAATTCACATTTGGACTGAATCGTTCCACATCTAAAGACTATGTTACTGACCTTTAAGCTTTGGAGTAAGTTGCAGTTTGAAGTAAGATGAGAAAGTCATTCTATCATCGCAGAAACCCCATCTGCCTCTCTGTCTTCAGGACAGGTGCTGGGTTCAGGGGCTTTCGGACGTGTTGTTGAGGCAACCATCTCTGGTCTGATTAATTCTCATTCTACAAAGGCGGCCGTGAAGATGGTCAAACGTACGTAGCTGTCTGTCTGTCTTTCAGTCTCTCTGACTGTCTGTCTGTCAGTGGTTTGTATCATGTCTATCTAACAGACTCCAATTTGTGCATGTAAATGGAGAGTCTTCTTCACACACTTCACACACTGAGGTTAATTATGGAGTTGCACAGGGTTCAGTGCTAGGACCAATTCTGTTTACATTATACATGCTTCCCTTAGGCAGCATCATTAGAAGACATAGCATACATTTTCACTGCTATGCAGATGACACCCAGCTCTATCTGTCCATGAAGCCAGATAACACACACCAATGAGTTAAACTGCAGGAATGTCTTAAAGACATAAAGACCTGGATGGCCGCTAACTTTCTGCTTCTTAATTCAGATCAAACTGAACTTATTGTACTCGGCCCTGAAGATCTTAGAAATATGGTATCTAACCAGATTCTTACTCTGGATAGTAATGGATTGCATTTATAAAGCGCTTTTCTAGACACTCAAAGTGCTTTACAATTCCACTAGTCAGTCACTCTCACATTCACACACTGGTGGAGGCAAACCACAGTTATAGCCACAGCTGCCCTGGGGCAGACTGACAGAAGCGAGGCTGTCATCGGCCCCACCAGCCAACACCAGTAGGGTGAAGTGTCTTGCCCAAGGACACAATGACCAGGACAGACAAAGCTGGGGATCCAACTGGCAACCTTCCGGTTACAAGATGCGCTTCCCAACCCCCTGAACCACGGTTACCCCGTGGATGGCATTACCTTGGCCTCCAGTAAACTGTGAGGAACCTTGGAGTCATTTTTGACCAGGACATGTCCTTCAATGCACATATTAAACAAATATGTAAGACTGCTTTCTTCCATTTGTGCAACATCTCTAAAGTTAGAAATATCCTGTCTCAGAGTGACGCTGAAAAACTAGGCTGGACTACTGAAATTCATTATTATCAGGATGGCCTAAAAACTCCCTGAAAAGCCTTCAGTTAATCCAAAATGTTGCAGCAAGAGTCCTGACAGGGACTAGAAAGAGAGAGCAGATTTCTCCTGTTTTGGCTTCCTGTTAAATCCAGAATTCAAAATCCTGCTCCTCACATACAAGGTCTTAAATAATCAGGCCCCATCTTATCTTAATGACCTTGTAGTACCATATCACCCTATTAGAGCACTTCGCTCTCGCTCTGCAGGCCTACTTGTTGTTCCTAGAGTATTTAAAAGTAGAATGGGAGGCAGAGCCTTCAGTTTTCAGGCACCTCTTCTGTGGAACCAGCTTCCAGTTTAGATTCAAGAAACAGACACTATCTCTACTTTCAAGATTAGGCTTCAAACTTTCCTTTTTGCTAAAGCATATAGTTAGGGCTGGACCAGGTGACCCTGAATCCTCCCTTAGTTATGCTGCAATAGACATAGGCTGCTGGGGGATTCCCATGATGCACTGGGTGTTTCTTCTTCACTCACTAATAGACCTCTCTGCATTGAATCATATCTGTTATTAACCTCTGTCTCTCTTCCACAGCATGTCTTTTATCCTGTCTTCCTTCTCTCACCCCAACCAATCACAGCCCTCCCTGAGCCTGGTTCTGCAGGAGGTTTCTTCCTGTTAAAAAGGAGTTTTTCCTTCCCACTGTTGCCAAAGTGCTTGCTCATAGGGGGTCATATGATTGTTGGGGTTTTCTCTGTATGTATTATTGTAGGGTGTAAATTACAATATAAAGTGCCTTGAGACAACTGTTGTTGTGATTGGTGCTGTATAAATACAACTGAATTGAACTAAATTGATTGAAACATTAATTAAAGGCAGGACTTCTTTGAGCAGTTTTATAGGAATGGGGTCTAAAAGACACATTGATGGTTTGGAAGAAATATTTACAAAGTTAACTCAGAAAGATCAATTGGAGAAAAGACTCTAAATGAGTATCAATGGTACTGAAAGTAGCTGTAGATAATGTTACATCTGTGAGATGATTATGAGTCATTTTTTCTCTAATGGTTAAAATCGTATTTGCGAAGAAGTTCATGAAGTCATTACTAGTTAACGTTAAAGGGAGGGTTGGCTCAACGGTGCTCTGACTTTTTGTCAGCCTGGCTACAGTGCTGAAGAGAAACCTGGGGTTGTTCTTATTTTCTTCAATCAGTGATGAATAGTAAGATGTTCTGGCTTTGCGGAGGGCTTTCTTATAAAGCAGCAAACTATTTCTCCAGGCTAAATGATGAGCTTCTAAATTTGTGACATGCCATTTTCTCTCCAGCTTACGAGTCATCTGCTTTAGGCTACGTGTTTGAGAATTATACCACGGAGTCAGGTACTTCTGATTTAAGGCCTTAGTTTTCACAGGAGCTACAGTATCCAGAGTCGTACGTAGTGAGGAGGTAAAATTATCCTCCTAAGACCCGAACTCTTCCACAGCATGCATTTTTAATTTCTCTTTGATATTTGGGCTGATTGGGACCCGATGAATGTAAAAACAAAGAATCACCAGATTTTTTTTTTACCTAATTTTTGTTTCTAAGAAAAATCAGAGCCACATATGAGGATATTTGTTTAAAATTTCGATAGAACAGTAGCAGTATAATGTCCTCGTAAGTGGATATCAGGCAGTTTTAGAGCAAAATTGAGTATTTTGGTCTAAATAACCCAAAATGTGATGTCCACATATGTGGAAGCCAGGTCCTAGGAGGTTAATAGCAAGATGATCGACCTCTGTTGGAGTAGCGTTCAGGTAGCTGCTCTGCTCTGTGTTGGTACAGGGCATTGAAGATGATAACAGTGGGTGTGTGGAGGTAAACACAGACGACACGAGAGCTCTCGATTAACACTGCTGGTTTATTACTCATCACCACACAACTGAATACTTTTCCCTCCAAAACACAGCAACAACACTTCCTGAGAACTGGGTGTGAGTGGAGCCCTCCAGTGGTCCGCCACAGGTGGATTATATTCTTAAACTTAGTTACAGCACTTTCAGAAAGTCATCTACTGTGATGAAGTCAACTCTCCGCTGCTGTGTAATCAATTATTGTAAATGTAAATGTTATCAGGAAATGTTTAGGGTAAGGAAATGATAAGGACACACTGATGGAAAGTCTCTGGAACCTGCTGTTCAAAGATGGACCAGTCTGTGAGATCAAGACAGTCCTATAGTTGGAGAAGAACATCATCTGCTTCATGTCACCATACACATGGTTGACTGTCCTATCCCCCTGGTAGAATCCTGAACAAGTTGGTGGAATTTCAATCCAAAGTAAAGTCGAGGCTTAGGCCGAGGCTGATGTCTGTTAGTTCCTGATGACTGAAAGTGATCAGTGAGTTGCAGGAAGGAGCAAAGAAAAGGCATGAAAAACCCAAAAAGGTGCACAGTAGTTGGGAGCGCTGTGCTGCTGCATACCTATGTGCTACCGTATGTGCTGCCATCTTGAGGGGGTTTAATACTTTGGCCAGATTTCTAGAAATGAGAGCTGCTCCATCCAAAGTATCCCCTAAGAAGACCAGGTTTTCCGCCAGAAACTTTCCCAATTATCTATGAAGCCCGCATCGTTTTTTTGACACCACTCAGACAGCCAGCAATTTAAGGAGAACATGCGGCTAAACATGTCACTCCTGGTCTGATTGGGGAGGGGACCAGAGAAAAATACAGAGTCCCACATTGTTTTGGCAAAGTTACACACCGATTCAATATTGATTTTAGTGACCTCCGATTGACATAACCTGGGTGTCATTACAGCCAGTGTGAAAATATAGTTAGGGCTGGACCAGGTGACCCTGAATCCTCCCTTAGTTATGCTGTAATAGACATAGGCTGCTGGGGGATTCCCATGATGCATTGAGTTTTTCCTTTCCAGTCACCTTTCTCACTCACTATGTGTTAACAGACCTCTCTGCATTGAATCATATCTGTTATTAACCTCTGTCTCTCTTCCACAGCATGTCTTTTATCCTGTCTTCCTTCTCTCACCCCAACCGGTCGCAGCAGATGGCCCCGCCCCTCCCTGAGCCTGGTTCTGCCGGAGGTTTCTTCCTGTTAAAAGGGAGTTTTTCCTTCCCACTGTCGCCAAAGTGCTGCTCATAGGGGGTCATATGATTGTTGGGTTTTTCTCTGTATCTATGAAGCACCTTGAGGCAACTTTTGTTGTGATTTGGCGCTATATAAATAAAATTAAATTGAATTGAATTGAATTGAAAAGCAGTTTCACCAACAGGTTCCTTCAACAGAATTCAGCATTAATGAATCAATGGTAAAGAAGTGGAAGAAGAGCAGTTTTTGGCTTGCACCACATTCCAAACGTGCTTCGTCTCTTTGCCATTACTGTCACCCGGCAGAATTTGCAGATGATATTGCTTGCAGCCGCTGCAATGCTTTCCACCAAAACAGGCGCAGCTTGATGACACACATGTGCTATTGCGGTAGAGCGGTATAGTTAAAATTCCTACTGTTGGCCAGATTTATATAGTTTCTACCGTATACCATTTAAACCGCCCACCCCTATTTATACCTATATGTAGCACTTATGTGGGTTTATATACAGTACCAATGGATAATAACCAAGGTGATTAGTAATATCGGCTAGTATCAGAAGAGTAAGAATGACTCTTAGAGCTCTGGTACAGAGAAATGAATGACAGAGAAACCAGACAAAGCACAGTTGTGTGGCTTAAAGGAAATTTTAGTGATTTAAGCCTTTTTTTAAAAAGATGTTTTTTTAAACAACACAGAATTACAACACATTTTAACAAAGATTTGAAGTATATAAAATTTCCCCCAAAGTAGCAAAAAAATAAATTAAATTAAATTAAATTGTGCACAAGTAAAGAATGAGTCTTTTAGGTCCAAATGGTACCAGTGGGGCCCATGACAAATGGATGTATTGCAACAAAGTTCTGTCCAATGAGAAGTGTGTGCGTGTGTTTGTCTGTCCTACCGCATTACTTGTACAGTGCAGGATTGCAGTCCATCAATGTGCAAAAGAGTGTGCGCACATATGTGTATTGTCCACTAGAATCTCAGGTTGGCTCCAATGAACACTGGAATACTCCGGGATTTGGAATCGCTGAACTGGTCCTTGGATTCGTCCCAAATAAATAAGTATATCACTCCTTTTAAGAAATGGAATAATATGCAAAAAATTATCAGAAACTGAACAAAGTGCATATAATCAATTTCAATAACATGTAAACAGGTGACTTCAGTCTACGAAAAGGAATATTAACATAGATGTGCTTCACGTACCATAGGCCTAATAGTACAAGTGGAAATACACTAAAAATTACCTCCACATATCCATTACTGAGCATAGTAAAATAACCGATTGACATCAAAACAGTATAAGGAAGGTGACGCTCTGTCCTCTATGACAGCAAACACAAAACTGTACTTCATGAACAATATCAGTTTAAATGGTTTTTAACTTGTTAGAGCTTACCGATAAAAATGTTTTAGCCCACCTGCTCTGATCGGCTGTAGAAGCAAGACACTAAAACTTGGGAGCTGGTACTAAAGAGGGACAAGAGCTACCTAGAGCTTTACCGATTGGCTTACACGAGAGGAGTGGAATAAAACAATAGGCTCTCATCAGAGCTCATCAACACTTGGAAAAAAAAAACCTCTTGTTTAACCAAAACACATATATAAATCTGCGTCCCTTTTAGGTTTACATAAATATATTGATTTTGTTTCACTGTCATTAAAGAAGGACTATAAGAGCAGAAATAATGAACATGAAATTAGATGATTTTAGAAACTGGGTTACACCTATTTCTATATTTATCTATCAATATCTCTGTTTCTACACTAATTTTATATGAGTGCTTGTTGGTTATTGTATATTTGCTACTATGACAACTCAGTTTACCTCTGGGATTAATAGTTTTTCAGATTCTGATTCTGAGTTATAATTTTACTGAATTTACATTTACCCTTAGCCAGCAGTTTTACATTTCCCTCAATGTCGCCTGCTCTTGCCCCTGGAAGACAATTGACTATGATTGCCGGTGTCTGTAGCTTCACATGTCTGAGAACAGAATCATCAATTACCAGAGTTTGACCCCCAGCGGGTGTGTCGCCGAGTGGGGAAAAATGGTTAGACACATGAACAGGTTGGTGGTGTACCTGGACCTTTTGTTTAAGACAATGCTTCCTCCTCACCGTCACCCAGCCGCCCTCTTTCCCCAGCTGCTTGGGGTCTGCCGGGGAATAGCTAGCGGGGCCTACGCTATCTTTGGCTGCCCCAGCTACAGGGGCCTGGCTAGCTGCGGGTGAATGAAGGGTGCGAAGCTGAGTCTCCAATTCAGTAATCCTGGCCTCCAGAGCTGCAAATATGCTGCATTTGTTACAAGTATCATTACTGCTAAAGGACGCAGAAGAGTAACTAAACATCTGACACAATGAGCAGGAAAGTGCAGGAGGGACACGTGAAGAGGCCATGCTGCTAGCGAGTGCGTTATAAGCTAAGCTAAGCTAGCAAAACAGTAAAGACACAGTGAGTGAATACTTTGGCTATAAATTAGGTAGTGAGTACACAGAGACTGTGCTTTGGATGAAGTAAGTGAAGATTATGCTGTGAAATAAAATGTTATCTGTAAGTGTTTAATTAAATTGGCTGCACAGGTGAGCTACACAAATGGAACAGGAAGTGATACTCTACCACAGAGAGAACCAACACCAAATGACAGCACCACATACTGTCTAGCTGTGTGTCTGTGACACTCTGACTGTCTGTCTGTCTCTTGTTTGTTTGTATGTCTGACAAACTCTTCCTGACTGTTTTTTTTTTGTCTGTCTGTCTGAATGTATCTGTTTGTCTGTAGGTCTGTCTCTCTGTCTTTCTGTTGGTTGGGCTATCTACCCGTCTGTCTGACTGTCTGACTGACTGACTCTGTCTTTCTGCAGCGAGAAGTGATGCAGTTCAGTCTCTGATGTCAGAGTTGAAGGTTTTGGTTCATCTCGGTCCTCACCTGAATGTTGTCAACCTGCTGGGAGCCTGCACGAGAGGAGGTCTCAGTTTACTCCTGATATAATCTTTGTTTAATCCCAAAGTGTTCTTCATATAACCCTAATATCATTCTTAAACAAATCCAGACATATCTCCAAAGGTTGATTTTGTTCATCTGGACGCAGCGTTTTCAGTGGGAGAAACAATTCGTCACTCATCCAAGTGACTTCTTCAGTCTCAGCTGACTGCAGGTTTCCCCAATCTTATAAACAGTACATTTGCATAATTACTGAAACCAGCCCACTGAAGAACCTGGCCTCCCAGCCCATTGTTCCTTCAGTGGTTTCACTGGTTTCAGTCATTTTGCAAATGTACTGTTTATAAGATTTGGGAAACCTGCAGTCAGCTGAGACTGAAGAAGTCACTTGGATGAGTGACGAAACGTTTCTGAAACTGAAAATGCTACACCTCTGTCAGTGCGCCCCAGGGCAGCTCTGGCTACGATGTAGCTTGCCATCACCAGTGTGTGAATGGGTGAATGGCTGAATGTAGTGTAAAGTTCTTTGGGGTCCCTAGGGACCAAATAAAGCGCTATACAAATACAGGCCATTTACCATTTACCATTTTATGTCCAGATGAACAGAATCAACTTTTGGAGATTTACTTACCTGGATGATTGAGCATGCATTAAGACATAATCCAGACATAATTCCAAGCAAATACAGAATTAATCCTCTTCTAATCCTCATTTATTTCTAGACTATTCTTTTCCCGAGTATTCACAAACTAATGTCTATCCTACAGTAAGTAATTTTATTTTTATTTATTTACAAGTTTCCAACTTAACCATGACTGATTATGACCAACACTAATGAGTGAACAGGTGAGGCACACTGACTGTACATAGCGGAGATTAAACAGAGCTGTTCTTGTTATCTGCAGTATCCTGGGATTATAATTTATGGAGATACTTGACTTAGTTCTAACCCAAGTCTTAGTCCTAAACCATCTCCAATGCTGTCCATACTCAAACTGATGCTAACTTAATCCTGACATGTCACCTGTGCAGGTCCCGTCTATCTGATCACTGAGTTCTGTTGTCATGGAGACCTGGTGAACTACCTGCAGAGGAACAAACATACCTTTCTACATGGAGACACACAGACCAAGAGGTCTGTCACACACCCACAGCCACACACACATGTAGATTCTGTCCAGTGCTGACTCACCGGCTCATTCACAGTGACAATGATGGAGGTTACATAGACATGAACAAAGAGGAGAGCGCTCAGTACGTTGCCATGAAGGAGCTCAGCTACGCCGACATCGAACCCGCCGTATACGAGACACCGTACACGCCTGCAGGTGATGGCTGCACACAGTTATGGCCATAAATATGTGGACACACCACACTCCTACCTGCAGAGTCAAGTCACTGAACATCCATATTAAGAAGCTGTTCCATGGACAAGTATGGGATATCTCTGGTTTAACTGGTGTTGTTCTACTTCAGACCAGCAGGAGGCATCATCGCTGCTCCTCAGTGACAGTCCTCTCCTCAGCCTCAATGATCTCATCAGCTTCTCTTACCAGATTGTTCAGGCTATGGACTTCCTATCATCTAGAAAGGTACTAACACTCATAAACGCAAATTGTTCAGTATGTACCTGTCACATGACCATAGGTGATGGGGCCTGATGATTTAAGACGTTGAATGTGAGGAGCAGGATTTTGAATTCTGAATATAACAGGGAGCCATTGCAGCGGAGTGAAGAGTTCGTGGGATGCTCCACAATGCTGGTGGCTTTGTGGATGCAGTGAGTACAATTAGTGTCTGATTACTAGCTAAGTCAGTCAGAGGTCAATAAAGTCAATATTGAATCAGTGTGTAACTTTGCCAAAACAATTGTGGGACTCTGTAGATTTCTCTGGTCCCCTCCCCAATTGGACAAGGAGTGGCATGTTTAGCCGCATCTTCTCCTTAAATTGCTGGCTGTCTGAGTGGTGTCAAAAACAATGTGGGCTTCACCCAGGAGTGCAGAGGTAGGTTGAGTATCCAAAATTGTGCTCAAGTAAGAGTAGCATTACTTTAAAATATTGTTACTCAAGTAAAAGTGAAAAGTAGTCATTCAAAAAATTACTCAAGTAAGAGTAAAGAGGCTACACTGACGCTAGGTAGTGTGACAATCCAGCGAGGAAGCAGCATCTCCTGCCGTCTTAAGTAGTCTGCCAGGAATAATGCTTGTGATGAGAAGCTAGAGCAGAATCAGTGTGAATGAGCCAATCGTGTGCATTAAGGGTGGGTTCAGAGGTGGGGAAGCAAAGTCCAGTTCCGCCCTGGTGGGAGACAAAAACACACCACACTCTCTCCAGATGCTGAGAACTATGACAATAAATACACAAATTTTAGTATTTTCCAAAAGAATATATTTAAAAACATTAACAAATTAAAGCTGCAAGCAGCGTTAAGACGGCCCTTGTACCCCGGCGTGTCGAGCCACGCCCATCACCTACGCCCAGCAGGTCCTATCTAATGTCACACTGATGGATTTAACGCGTAGAAGAACAAGATAAAATTTCATTTTGTTCAATGATGATTATACTCTACTTTGCATTTCCTCTTTCCACTAGGTGGCGCTCTAAACATTACTGAGAAATGGCATATCAAACATTTTTGAGCTTGGCTCTCATCATGCCTGTGAAGTTTGGGAGAGACTGGGCATTGTGTCTTTGAATGACAGCAGTTTCGTGCTTTTTGGCGGGTGCTTAAAACTCCGCGTGACGCCATGGCCATGCCATTTCACCAAACGTAAAATGCTTCGCAATATAACATCACAAACATCTTTAGATTCCATTCACTGACAATCACATCAGTCTGATGAGATCCTTAGGAGGAGGTTGTTAAAGTACGAGGCCTGAAAAGAGGAAAAAATGTCACCAAAATTACACCTTCAATTGACAATGGCTGACTTCCTGTTGGATTTGAGGTATTGCTCCAAGACACCTTTTTGTACATCTTGATATCTTACATTAACTTCCCAAGTTTCAGAGTCAAAAATCAAACATAGGGCAAGGGTATTTTGAAGTTTTGTAGGGGGTGCTGTGGAGCCATTTTGCAATATTTAATGAAAATGATCAGACAAAAAGAAAGCCTTCCTCACATTGGAGGTGTGTGCCAGATTTCAAGATTTTTTGAGGTTTCCAAGCCCCTCAAAAGCTACATCATGTTCCATGGTAAAAATGGTAAATGGCCTGTATTTGTGTAGTGCTTTACTTAGTCCCTAGGGACCCCAAAGCGCTTTACACGTTCAGTCATCCACCCATTCACACACACATTCACACACTGGTGATGGCAAGCTACATTGTAGCCAGAGCTGCCCTGGGGCGCACTGACAGAGGTGAATCATGGTGAATCGCCTTGCCACACGGGTGCGCCATTCAATTTAAATTCACAATTAGAATAGAATAGGAGTAATCCTTTAATTGTCCCACAAGGGGAAATTCAGTTGTAACAGCAGCAAGAAAAATACATACACAAACAAACAGTACACAGGGCACAGAGCAGTAACATACAATTTTTTTACATATTTACATCAAGGACAATAGTTACCAAAATCAGAGTACTGTACAGTTATTAAAATTAAATATAATTATGACACTGAAACATCATTGGGGACTGATGTTTATTCTCACCATTTTTCAGATGAATCTGATCATCATGTGAGGAGCAGTACATCCAAGTGTAAGACATGACATTTCCTGTTCCCACTAGGTGGCGCTCTGAGTATTTCTGACAATGTGCATATCAGTCTGTTCAGGGTGGGAGTGTTATCCTGCTTGTGAAGTTTGGGGGCAATCAGACTGGATTCCTTTAAGTTATAGCAATTTTGGTCTTCATGGCGACACATCAATGTTCGCCCTGCTGCTGGGGTCACGCCCTTTGCTGAAAACTCACAGTTTCCAATATGGTAAATGGCCTGTATTTATATAGCGCTTCACTAGTCCCTAAGGACCCCAAAGCGCTTTACACATCCAGTCATCCACCCATTCACACACACATTCACACACTGGTGATGGCAGCTACATTCTAGCCACAGCCACCCTGGGGCGCACTGACAGAGGCGAGGCTGCCGGACACTGGCGCCACCGGGCCCTCTGACCAACACCAGTAGGCAACGGGTGAAGTGTCTTGGCCAAGGACACAACAATCGAGACTGTCGAAGCCGGGGCTCGAACCGGCAAACTTCCGATTACAAGGCGAACTCCCAACTCTTGAGCCACGATCGCCCCAATACAGCCCAAGACCAACTCCTTAAGGCTTTCCTAGAGAAATTTAAGGCTGCTGAGGGCACTAATTTCTATACTGCACACCAAAGTTTAAAACATGACATTTCCTGTTCCCACTAAGTGGCGCTCTCCCCAATGTCAAATGCGTTGCATTGATGGGCTCATGACTTTTTTGTTTGTCAAAATTTGGGCAAAATTTTATTCATGTAGCTCAAAGTTTGTGTTCTTGGGACTTCATTTAACAATGTATAGGTGGCGCTCCAGACCATTTTGCAATGCTCATATGTGAAACCATTAAAACACGTAATTTTTCACCAGACCTGACATGTGTGCAAAATTTCATGAGTTTTTGAGCATGGTAAACTTGTGCTTTTGTTTTCACTAAATACTATTAATAGTAATATTATTATTATTAATAAACGAAACAGATACAAAAGGGCCTTCGCGGTCTCAGGGCTCGGGCCCCAATTAAGGCACAACAATTCTAATTTCCAGATTTCGGTTTTTCACAACATAAAACTTTTTAACCAATACATACAATAAATAATATAAATATATAAACGGAGCAAACCATATCCAGTGATAAGAATGTGCTGTAGACTTTAAAGTCACTTTTAATCCAAATGGTACAGTAGCCTCAGAGAAAACATTAGAACATGTACATAGAAGCCAGTTTACTTTACCATAAACTATATGGGTGTGCATCTATTTCTGCATATTTAGCAAAAATGTGCCATTTCTTCGCTCAGTGAAATGATGGTTAAGCTTCAGCAGCAGTTTGCTCTCAAGGTTCTTGCTGTGGAGATGTAACTGTTTAACAGTGAACAGGAGTCCTGCCTTACTAAGAAGTCCTTCACAAGCTCCAGATGCAGGAAGAGCTGTATTGATTTTAAATGACAGGTTCTTGATGTGGGGAAAGACATGCAATAGATTCACACCTCCAGTAAACAGACATGAAAGGTACCTCTCCTGCTACTCGGCTCCTGGCTTTCCTGACCCCATGGATCCAAAGAAGTCATCTTCATCAGACAGGCTGCTGTTTGTGCTGGCCTCATCCAGCTCTGTGTCTAGGTGATGTCTGATGAAGTTCAGACCTGTGGAAAGATGTATGGTTTTCAAAAGAATGAGGTCTGGGCATTACAGTGCTGTATAGCCTGCCAAGCTGCGGATGTTTGGCATAAAAATGTTGTCACACTGGAGATGTTTTTTACTAACTCTTGTTGAAAAACAAAATGTTGTCATTCATATCCCACACAAACAGTTTGCAATGAATTCCAGATTAAGTTTAGAATAGGAACGTATGCAAGGCTAAGCAGTGCTAGCTAATAGATCCTCCTTGCACGTTTTGGCTGTTACTCCAGGGAAAGACGAGAAAGACGGTGATGAAAGCCGTGACTGGCTGCAAAAAGATGAAACCCCGTCCCTTCCAACCAAAGGGAAGGGAGACGGATGAAGCTAGCCTCCTAACACAGGCTGTTTAAACTAAAGCTGCTGTTTCACATAATAAACCCTGTCAACCGCAGCATTGCCTTCTGATTTAAATGGTAAATGGCCTGTATTTGTATAGTGCTTTACTTAGTCCCTAAGGACCCCAAAGCGCTTTACACTACATTCAGTCATTCACCCATTCACACACACATTCACACACTTTAACAGTTAAAGCAGTAGAGACAAGCTGTGTTTACATTTGCGTGGAACTCTAACTTCATTAACCAGGCTAGCTGTTAGCTTATAGCTCACACAGTTTGTGGGTGATAGGTTATCTCAAACTTATCTCACCACAACGTGGCGCCGAAAATATGATGTGATTCTAGTTTGGTCAAACTCAGGAAGGAAGGAGGAAACCGCCTCCATATCCCCGCAGTCATGTGACGGACCTCTCCACAGGGAAGAAGTGAACAAGGCCAAGGAGGTCCAGTGTCCTAAAACTATTAAACATGCCCTCACTGCAACACACCAGAATAAAATTATTAGGTCATTAGCGAGTACTTGACTGCATGCTGAGGTGGCAATTCAGCCATTTAATTCATGTGTGTTGGACTACAGACATATCAAAAAGTTGTTGACACAACATTAGACTGAAGTCCACCTAGTAGGGCTGGGCGATATGACCCAAAATTCATATCTCGATATTTTTTAGCTGGATGGCGACATAAGATATATATCTCGATATTTTTTTTTTAAAGCCATAAGTTAAGAACAAAAAGAGAGTTCTTAGTCCCACTGTGTCCCAGATGTCACACGGGCACTTTTATTTACATACAGCGTAGATGTACATGAAGAAATTACTCAAAAATAAATTATCAGCATTTATTAAATAATCATGGTCCATAAATAAAATAAAACAATGTTGTTTTTGTGCATAACAAAAAGCTCACAATTGTGCAGTCAAAATGTAAACTAATAGACGCTGAGCATAATAACAAAGAGACAGATTTTACAGCTGCACCACGTCTCTGAACAGGTGCCATTTGTGGTCCTTATACACACACAGTACGGTAATATTACATTGAAGCACAGTAGTATCACTCCGCGAGGCTCCTCCCCGGTAGCCGTAATTCTCCGACAATCCATCAAGCGGTGCAGCTCCGTAGCTTAGCAAAGTCATATTAAAACATTTTTTGACAGATTGCTGAGCGCTGTGTATCACATAAAATCGGTTCGCGGTCAGTGAGCACAACCAGAATTCATACATAAGGCGCACTGTCGAGTTTTGAGAAAATGAAAGGATTTTAGGCCGTGCAGCTCCTCCGGGCTGCATGTCGTTAGCGAGGTTAGCTCGCTAACACGTTGACACCGTCCGGCGATCCGCGGTAACTTGCTAACAGAGATTTTCCGCTTTCATCTTGTCATTGCCTGCAGGTGAAACTATGGGGGAGGGGGAGTTGTGTTCAGTGAAGGAGAGACAAAAGTGGATGAAAGAGAGGCAAACCTGCGGCTCCACAAGTATAATTATAACGTAACATAGACTATATCGATATAAACGATATTATCACATCTTATATCTCGTATGAAAATATATCGATATTTTTAAAAAACTTGATATATCGCCCAGCCCTACCACCTAGCCACAGCTAAAAAGAAATTTAGAGTAAACTTACCTGGACACAGTTAGACAAGTTGAGTTTTTTCATGCTGAAATGTTGGTTTGTTGTGGCTCACACTGAAGTCACCGCATTATAAAGCTGTTCTTGTAAGCGAAACATTCTTTGTATTTGAGGCCAAGGGTGTTCATCCTCTTCAATTCTAGCGGAGATGGTTGCCTTTCCCATGTTATTATGTGTTTCTTCTTTCTTGGGCCACTCTGCCCGCCATAGTGAATAACTGGTCATGTGACTGCATGCCTACATCTGATTGGTGAAAGAGGTACAGGAAACTCCACTGGTGGCACAATCTGTTATTTCTAGTATTATCTAATGTTTGAAATTAATTACCATTTTTTTTAAGTAATGAGTCAAATATTGCCAAATATAGAAGAATAACAGTAGTTCCTTCTTCACAAATGTACTCCAGTATGAGTAAAAAGTATGGTGCAATAAAGGTACTGCTAGGAGTACTTCTTTTTTTCAAAAACGTACTCAAGTAAATGTAAAAGAGTAAATCAAACTCGTTACTATCCACCTCTGCAGGAGTGCCATGTTTAGCCAGATGTTCACTTAAATTGTTGGCTGTCTGAGTGGTGTCCAAAAAACGATATGGGCTTCATAGATAATTGGGAAACTTTCTGTAGGAAACCTGGTCTTGTTAGGAGAGATGGCATCCAACCTCCCAAAATATGACTATCCAGAGTTGAGACCAGAAAGCAGAGTTGCAGTCTTACACGCCTCTCTGCAGCTTCTCTCCTCCTGTTACCCCCCAAAACCCCATCTCCACAGAGACTGTGTCAGCTCCCAAACAGACAAAAAACAAACTAAAAACCAGCAATTTAAACACAAAATATATATATAGTACGCACAACAGCACAAAAGAGTAAAACAGGGAAATTTATTATATTATTATTATTATCATCTTCATGGTTATTATTATTTTTATTATTAAACATTAAGTCTCTCTCTTCCGAGTCTTTGTTAGTGTAGCCAAGTACAGGATAGGGTAGGGGAAATTAAAGTAAGATGGAGAGAATGCTCCAATAGCTAGATTCGTAGGGGGGATAAAGTGAGTTGCGTGGAGAAGAATGACTGGAGCCACAGGTAAAGTTGCTATGAATTGTATTAAACTATTTAGCAACAATTTAACAGCATTTCATGAACAGGAATGAAAACATAAAATAAAATACAGTGACAGCAATAATAATAACAATCAGAATCCTATCTGAGCACAGATATGTCAGTCTTGCCGGCTTAATAGTCAGTGTTCAGTCAAGTCAAACCCAACAGGTCAAAAGTTTGTGATTGGTGCGATTTCATCCTACCGCACTGTTGCAATTGTTCATGAGAGAAGAGCAACCTGCCCTTCTGGGCCAACTCGGAATGGCTGTGGTTCAGTTCAAAGGGAAAGGCTCGCCATCTTCCTCGTCAGGAAGAGATCCAGGTCTCACGATCCCAAAAAAGAAAACCTAGCCTGTAAAAAACAGGACTATTACTAATTCAGTTCACACTCTAATGATATACATGGCCATATGTGTAAATAATGCAAGTGCTATAACAAAACAAGCACAAAACATTAATTCTAATTTCTAACTATAGTATATACAGTGCATCTTAATCATGAATGCAATCTTTAAATCACAATCAGCTTATTCTATCATCAATGTGCACATTTCTATCAGAGATCAGAAATAAACCATAAACTATGGTAGATTTTTTTTTTTTTTTTTTACAGCATTGCCCTTTAACTGAATTACAGGAGCATTGCTTTACACTGCATAGCAATGAAGCAATATATTATTTACACTCAATGTACAAAATAGAATTACCAAAAGAATATACAAAAACTCACAGGCTGTAGTTTTACAGTATGTGGTAACGTATCAGCACAGTAAGAATACACACGGACATCTATCCAGTGCCGCTCGAGCATCAAATGTAACAAAATAAAGTAGATTCATGACCTTTAAGATCAACATTAACTTATTCCATCATCTAATTTTAGTGCATTTAATATTCAACAAGTAATACTAGAACATCATCAGCACACAAGCTGAGTGCTCAAAATGGCTGAACTCCATGAGAAACCCCGTGTGTTCTCCCACAGTGAAAACGTGGTCAGCTACAGCTGCAGCTATGAGCATTAGGCTAGTTAGCTTTTCAATTAGCCTGATTCGCCCAGTCCCAGTTTAACTCACCAGCACACTTCTAATGTTCAACTCTCAGAGAGGATCTTGTTCAACTCTCAGAGAGGATCTTGTTCAACTCTCAGAGAGGATCTTGTTCAACTCTCAGAGAGGATCTTGTTCAACTCTCAGAGAGGATCTTGTCCACTTCATCCGCTCCCGCGCAGATCTACAACATTGAAATTGGGCCATTATATTCCCTGTTAACTTCTTGTTAGCTTTTTAGCTTCAAGGTTAGCTTAACAGCTTCTGACTCACCGCGATGGTTTCAAGGTCCAAAATGTTCACAATAAATCAGGTCCGTTTCTCCAAGGTCCATGCAGATCTCCGGTATGGATATTTGCTCAATTTATCAAGTTAATAGTTATTTTCCAGCGAAAAGCTTGGCGGTGAAAACCAGCGATGGTCTCGTGCTCCTCCGTCTCTCTCTGTGTCTGAGCATGTGACGGTACAGAGCAGGGGAAGGCGGGGCTTGTTCCTTCCTAACCAGTAGGGGTGTTAAATATACTCTTTGGGTTTTATTTAGAGCTGGGCGATATAAGATTTTTTCATATCACGATATGTTTTTTTCATTTCAGGCGATAACGATATCTATCACGATATAAGCCAAATAACTATATTTGTAAGATTTAAATGTGCCATTGCTCACAAGTAAAATGTGAAATAATCAGCAGCTTGTTTTTATTTAAATATTTATTTCCCATAATAAGTTCATCCATTAAGTGGACGCGAATGGATGGATGAAGTTCAACAGGGTAGATGTACTTAAGGAACATGAGACTTTTTCAGATAAATAAAGGCAAATATTGCAAACTACACAAAAGGCAGCCGCTAAAGCGTTTAAGTTTCAAAATAGAACAAACGAAACAGACTACTAAATTGTCAATTCCACTTAGAAACAAAATATTAATTCTAAAAATAAATCTTAGTTTGTTTTACAGAAGAACAGACAAAACTGACTAACTTTTGTCAATATCAAATAAACTGAGAACTAAAAGGAAATTCTCAATCTCTCCTTGTTGTATAGCTGAGCTTTTCAAACAGTTTTAACAGTTACTTTAGTCTGACAAAAGCCGAATGACGAATTAGCGCTTCCAGTCAGAGACGTGTCCACACGTACACGGGTATTTTTGAAAACTGAGATTTTCCGTTTTCGTTTTAAAAAATAATCCCGTCCACACATAAAGGCAGAAATGAAGGAAAACGCTGCTATGAACATGCCAAAGCAGCAGGTGGCGCTAGATTCCTAACCGTGCAGAAATGTTGGCCAATCAGAAGTCTAGAAGCCTCGGTGGGAAAAAGTAAACAAAGCTGGGGCATAGAAGCAGAACCGAGTCGTATGTGTGGAGGGACAGTAACTGTGTGTATATGTAAGCATTTAAACACTGCAGAGAGTAGAATTAACAGTAACAGTATTGTAGAAATTCATTTCACCGAAACAATAACGTGGCGCACAGTGTGACGCATGCACCAGTTTATTGTATTTCCAGACTTGCTTTCGGCACAATTTACAGTGCACGCTACTCTGTTTTTTGTCAAACTTGAAATAGCCGAAATACCTTCACACTACGGAACTTCTATGGCTCTTCCGTTCGACAATCTCTCCGGCATTGGAACCATCATCTGTTTTCTCTTCGGTCACGCTCGGTTGATTTTTCTAGTCGGTGCACTCATTTCCTCCATTACCCGGGCGGTACGGTGGCTGGCTGCTTCCCAAACAAATACACATGTGCGGCTTGGCACTTGTGCTGTACGTAACAAGTCACGTGACACTGCGGCTGTGATTGGTTCGGCTCTGCGCTACTTAATTTGGATTGGCTGACCTTTTTTCTTTTTTTTAAGAGGACAAAAGCGGCGAGGTCTATCGCGATAGTTTAATTTCTCTAACGAGTAAAAGTTATATCGCGATACATATCGTTATCGTTCTATCGCCCAGCTCTAGTTTTATTCTTATATTTATAGTATTTATCTTTTATTATTGATTTATTTTTGATCAACTCAGTGATTAACAGAGTAATGATAAATCCCAATTAACAATAACATGTTGTAGTGCATTACTGAGTCGTGTAAACTCACTGGGTTACATTAGTATACTCTGCCTGTACACACTGTACAACCTCATTAGTTCCCAGAATTTAACAAAATTATGCAAACTCTGCCTCAAAAAAACTAAGTGAAGCTTACTTAAGATGACTGTTAGGACAACTTATTCATTGCAAGTACACTGCAATACAATACAAATTTATTAATATAGCACATTTAAAACCAGGGGTACACAAAGTGCTTCACGAAGCAATAGACAATAAATCATTATACTGAGCAATGAAAAATTAAAAACACAGTAAAATGAAGGACAAGCAAAATCATTAGTGAGTAGAGATAGGGAGAATACATAATAATCTAGGGAAAGATGCAGCGATTAAGAAATGAGAATTAACAAGGGAAAAAAGCGGGTTTAAATATTAAGTTTTCAAGCGTGCTTTAAAAGATTGAATGGTGCCAGAGGCACGAATGGTAACAGGGAGACTATTAAGAGGTATGGTGCTAGGCATGGTCACCTCTAGTCTTCAGACGGTGCCTGGGTTAAGCCAGGAGTAACTGTCCACATGATCGCAATGAACGGCCGGGAGTATAAAGACTGAGGAGGTCAGTAAGATAGTCCGGTTGTTTAGGCATTTGAAAGTAAGCAACAGGACTTTGAAATCGATACGAAATTTAATAGGCAGTCAATGTAAGTCAGAAAGCACAGGGTGGTGGGTGGGTTCCAGAGTGTGGGGGTGCCTACTGGGGTCAGCAGGGGAGCTGGCCTTCCCTCCCCATCCTCCTCAGTTGCCTCCCTCTTCCCGCTCCACCACGCTCCACCACGCTCACCCACACATGCAGGGCCTTGGGGTGCAGGTGTGTCACCAGGGTGCAGGGGAGGCACTCCCCCTCTGTCCCCTTCTGGCCACCTGTGCCTCAATTTTATTCTGCAAACTAGACATCCACATTACTCATACTCTCATAACACATACATATAGGTCCTTGGGGGTGGGCACGTTTTACAGGCTCCAGAGGATGGTCTGTGTATTCAAACCCATCTTTGGTGCTGGTGCCCTACCCTCAATTTTAAATGCATATAGACACTGAGGGTTTTTGGGAGGAGCCGTGCTGCTCTCTGGCAGCAGCCAGAGAAGTTTGGAGAAGCCTCCAAAAATTTGATTCTGTTCATCTGGAAAGGAGCTCACTGGAGCGAATCCAAGTTTCGGTCAGGAACAACACATCCAGATGTAGAGTAAGGAAAAGATTATTTATAATGAATGCTTACTACGCTTCCTGATGGACCTCTTAAACAGGGTGGGTGGAGGCAAGCAGATTGTTTAGGCAGACAGGTACACAGCAGTGTAGCGTCTCCAAAATCCCGATGTGGATCCGACTCATGAAAAAGCGGTCGCTGGAAATTTAACCAAGTTAGCCGATCATATGTGATTAATGTGTTATTCTCAGAGAGGCACAAAGCTAAAACAAGAATAAAAAGCACACAACAGTCAAAATAAAAAGTACGAAAACAGAAACGGGGGTAACAAGAGGTAGGAGGACACCTCTTGTTACACAGTACAGAGTACTAAGAATGAATTGATGTTCTTGACTATGCAATACTAATTGTTTACTCACTGGCAAACATTTCAAGTGCTACTAAATTAAAAAAAAACAATTTGTGGTAGCATACTATTTTAAATTTTGCTTACACACAAATTAAATGCAAGTCAGTCCAACTTTTATTTTCAATAGCAAAAATCCAGAGGGAGAAAAACCAGAAAATTATTTAGAAGCTGATTTGATCCTTAATGGCTGTGCAGCCATTATAACTTACAACACAGAAGGTCAATGTTGACCTCATACAACCAAATTAGACTAGCACATTCCTACAAGCAGGGCTCTAGACAAATTTTTTGCCACGGTTGCACTTGTGTGCCTAACTTTTTTTAGGCACACCAGCACAAAAGTTAGGTGCATCCAAATTGTTCAACTGCATTGCTTAAAACCGCAGTTTTACATGTGCACTTTTTCGGGGGGGAAATTGCTGTCCATACAGACAATATTGATTTGTAAATAATTAACTAACAGTCTTGTCAATACAAAGTTCTTTATTTGGAGCACAGTTCTACAAGAAAGATAAGTTACTGAAAAAGTGCTTGTGCTTAAAGTGCTTTGGCTCTCTTTGGTGATATTGTAGACAATGTCAGAGCTGGCTATGAATTTCAGATGGATCAGGCCTTAACTTAACAAAAAAGTTATCAATCGTTCTTTTCATTTTTTCTCATTACCCATAGCTACATCCACTTCTGTCAGGCCAAGGCTGCTCACTGGGGCTGGGTACCATCACTGATTTCTACAATCCATTCGATTCCGATTCACAAAGTCCTGATTCTATTCAATTTTGTCTCAGACATTCAGAAATATTATAATTCTGATCCTTTATCAGTACTGACAATTGTGAGACTTCATCAGAGGTGTGAGCATCACAGCAGATGTCTTTGTGTCAAAGAAACTGAGAATAAAACACAGAAAAACATGAAGGAGATTTTCCTGGTTTTTAGCGGCCGGCAGCGCTGTAAGCAACGGTAGACTGGTGGGTAATAAGCGAATGAATAATGCAGAAAACAGAGATTTGAGATGGGAAACTGTTCTTGAAGTACACAGAGAGAGAGAGAACTGTGCATGAAGTGTGATTTTATCGTGGTGGAAGCAAAACAGCAAAAGTAAGAGTTAATAAATGACGACATTTATCAAATGTGAATCATAGTTTGGATCTTCTTTTGCTGCTAGTCAGTGAATTTTGGTTGGAGACAGACAAAACCTGCAGCTCAGAATCAGCGCAAAAACACGTAAACTCAATGGCCGTCGGGTGAGAAAGCCGAGAAAGACAAAGCTGATTCTGATGCGTCGGGTCTGCTCTGTGTTTACTTCTTTGTGCAGAATCCGTGTACCTGCTCTCATTTGCTGTTTGGTGGTTGTTGAAATAGTTCTGAGAGCTTTAACCTGAAATTCTGGCAAAATACAGTAATATTTAAAAGTCGATTCAGGATTTAATGAATCGATATCGCTTTATTCAAGCTATTCAGAGAGGTCCCGCCCCTGACTATCTCTGATTGGTTTAGACCATGATAGGGGCATAATGTGTTGCAGGGAATTTTTTTATTTTATTTTTTTACTCGAAAAGTTGGTCGCACTGGTGCAACCTAGGGTTTTTTTTTAGTCGCACCATTGAAAAATTTGGTCGCATTTGGACCAAATTGGTTGCACTCCAGAGGCCTGTACAAGTCTGCTCAAAGAAGTCCTGCCATTAATTAATGCTTCAGTCTTAAATATGATCAACCTATCTCTAATAATCAGCTATGTACCACAGGCCTTCAAGCTGCCTGTAGTTAAACCTTTACTCAAAAAGCATCTCTAGGCCCAGCAGTCTTAGCTAATTATAGGCCAATCTCCAACCTTCCTTTCATATCAAACATCCTTGACAATTCTTTCAGTGGTGCAAGTTTCAGTCACTGTTAAAATGTCCTGTTTATATGGTTGAAACCTGCAGTCAGCTGAGACTGAATAAGTCACCTGATGCTGATGAAACATTTCTCCCACTGAAAATGTCCAGATGAACGCAGTCAACTTTAGGGATTTCCTTACTTGGAGCATGAGCGTGCATCAAGACACCACTGTGCGATGTAACAGGAACAGGAAGTGATACTGAGATACGAGGGTTTTGTTGACCAGTTGATGTACTCACATGTTACCTTGTTTACCTATTTATCTGTATTCGTGTTGTGTGTCCCTCAGTGTGTGCACAGAGATCTGGCGGCGAGGAACATTCTAGTGTGCGAGGGGAAGCTGGTGAAGGTCTGTGACTTTGGTTTGGCCAGAGACCTGCTGAAGGACCAGGATTACATCGCCAGGGGAAACGTTAGTTAACCAGTTCAGTCAACTATACTGAGGGCTCCTGACATCATCAGGTCAGGTGTTCACCTGTGCACCCACCTGTGTGTTTCAGAGCTTCCTGCCGCTGAAGTGGATGTCTCCAGAGAGCATCTTCCAGAACATTTACAGCTCGCAGAGCGATGTTTGGTCCTATGGAGTTCTGCTGTGGGAGATATTCTCTCTGGGTAACCCAGTCTGTCACACCAGTGTCCGGCAGCCTCGCCTCTGTCAGTGCGCCCCAGGGTGGCTGTGGCTACAATGTAGCTGCCATCACCAGTGTGTGAATGTGTGTGTGAATGGGTGGATGACTGGTTGTGTAAAGCGCTTTGGGGTCCTTAGGGACTAGAAAAGCGCTATATAAATACAGGCCATTTACCATTTACCATTAACAGGGGGTGGACTGGTTGAAGTTTATTGATTCTTCTTGCTGACCTTTACCCTTTAAAGTTATACACACAGTTTTAATTTGAAGTTGTAAATTGGTCATTAACTGGAAACCAGTTCAAAACCAGGAAACAGATCCAGCAGCTGGAACAAACCATTACCAGCAACCTCACAGCCCAGAAGAACAGACTTAACTTTAATCAAAGAGAAAAAAGGGAATTTATTGTACATTTCAGTCAAAAACAAGAACAAAGGTCCAGACGTCGCTGTGAGATCTCCTTCAGCCTCACACTTCCCTCTGGTCGACTGTGACAGGTGTGTCTGCTCACTACTGTCAGCCTCGTCTCCGCCCCCTCACCACAGGGTTTCTGTGTTTTGGTCCCAGGCTGCAGCCCGTACCCCGACCTCCCCATGACCCAGGAATTCTACTCTGCTCTGAAGAGAGGATACAGGATGAGTCGACCCGACCACGCTCCTGAGGACATGTATGACACAACGCATGCAGGCGCACACATCAGCTTCCTGTGACAACGCTCAGCATGACCCTCTGCACTTTTCGGTCTGCAGGTACGACGTGATGAAACGCTGCTGGGAAGAGAAACCTCAGTCCAGACCTTCATTCTCTTTACTGCTCATCGCAATGGGCAACATGCTGACTGACGACTATAAACAGGTACCAACACCTGCCTCAGGTAAGCATCACACACCACCTGACCCAGGAGACGCTGATCATGTTGTTGTGTGTCAGCGTTACCTGCAGATTGCCGAAGACTTCCTGAAGGGAGGAAATCCAGCTGTGCACCGATACAAGCAGAGTTTATCCAGAGGTGCAGAGGAGCAGGAGGACACGCACGGTAACACACACAGTAACACAGACACAAACACAGTAACACACGCTAACACACTCTCGCACAGTAACACACACGGTAGCACACGCGGTAACACTCACTCGCACATACAAAAACAAAATCACACAGAGACACACACGCACACACACAGTAATACATACACAGACACACACACACTGAATTACACACAGACCCACACACCGACAGACACACACGGACACACATATAGACACACACATACAGACACACACACACACACAGATTTACACACACACACACAGACAGACACACATACAAAAACAAAATCACACATACAGACACACACACACATAGACAGACACACATACAGACACACACACACACAGATTTACACACACCCACAGACACACACACACACACACACACACACACAGACACACATACAAAAACAAAATCACACATACAGACACACACACACATAGACAGACACACATACAGACACACACAGACACAGACAGACAGACACACACACACACACACACACACACACACAGACAGACACACACACACCCCCACACACAGACACACATACAAAAACAAAATCACACATACAGACACACATACAGACACACACACACAGACAGACACATACACACACACACACAGACAGACACACATACAGACACACACACACCCACAGACAGACACACACATTCACACACACCCACAGACAGACACACATACAGACACACACACACCCACAGACAGACACACACATTCACACACACCCACAGACAGACACACATACAGACACACACACACCCACAGACAGACACACACACATAATAATAATAATAATAATGGATTGGATTTATATAGCGCTTTTCAAGGCACCCAAAGCGCTTTACAATACCACTATTCATTCACTCTTACATTCATACACTGGTGGAAGCAAGCTACCGTTTGTAGCCACAGCTGCCCTGGGGCAGACTGACAGAAGCGAGGCTGCCATATTGCGCCATCGGCCCCTCTGGCCAACACCAGTAGGCAAGTAGGGTAAAGTGTCTTGCCCAAGGACACAACGACCAGGACAGAGAGCCCAGGGATCGAACTGGCGACCTTCCGGTTACAGATGCAATTCCCAACCCCCTGAGCCACGGTCGCCCCGACATACACACACACACACACCCACACACAGACAGACACACATACAGACACACACACACATACAGACACACACACAGACACATACACACACACACACACAGACACACACACAGACACACACACACACACACACACAGACACACACACAGACACACACACACACACACAGACACACATACAGACAGACACACATACAGACACACACACACACACACGCACAGACAGACACACATACAGACACACACACACACACACGCACAGACAGACACATACAGACACACACAGACAGACACATACAGACACACACACACGCACAGACAGACACATACAGACACACACACACCCACAGACAGACACACATACAGACACCCACAGACACAGACAGACACACATACAGACACCCACAGACACAGACAGACACACATACAGACACCCTCAGACACAGACAGGTCACTTTTGAAAGTTAAAGAAGTTTAAAACAAATCCCGCCCCCTTTCTTCACAGCAAGTGCCACCTCTCAGGTAAATAGGCCAGAGGCGGAGCCAGTAGAGGCAGGTTCCTCGCATGTCGCTTACATTCTGCCCGTTACCGAAGTCACAATTGAAAGCAGCGGTGGCGCTGCGCTGGACGCAGTCAGGTACGAAACCATGTGATGCGGTCAGGTACGATCCTGCAGGCTACGATGCCTGTGAGGATGATAGAGATGATGCTGTGTTTTCTCTGCAGCCCTTCGATGTCAGACTCTCCCGCCATCTCATACTCTCCCGAAGTGACATCATCAGAGAACAGACAGGAAGCTGTGGGGCCTGAGGAGGAGAGTCGTCTGTGAAGGTTTCACCTGCCTGAAAGTCTGGGGCAGGGTTTAAATAACCCATGCATCTCTGCAAGGGGGCTCCTGTGCCCTGAGTATGGACTGTAGGAGGTTGTGTAACCTTTTTACCTGCAAAGCTTGTTTAGGTCACAGAGTCAGAGTGTGCTGAGTGTGCAGCAGGTCCTGATTCACATTTATAAACTTTAGTATCCTCATGTACTCTGACTTTTCTATCTGTATATCCAAACTGCTGGCCCGTGTCAGGACTGAAGCTCCCATTAAAATGTACTCGTGGATCAGACTGTTCTGATGCTTCCTCATGAGAAACACAACACACACACATATCAGGGTCAACAACAGTCAGCTCACCTCCAATGTTCAGGTGGAGGTTCAGGTGAAGCTAGCAGCTACAGCCACCTGTTTCACCATCCACATCAGTCACAGAGGCCACACCCCTAATAATGCCAAGTTCAATACAATTTCTGAACATGAAGCTGCTTTGGTATCTATATAGACCAGTTTGTGTATCAGGCTGTGAGCATGTTTATTTTAACATTGGAGTCTATGACTCACTGCTGCCTCTGCTGGACACCAGAGGCACTGCAGTTTTCAGGATTTCTTATTTTTGGTTAGGTGCTGGTGGTGGAGAAGAATATTTGAGTTTTTAAGTTTAAACCAGATTCAATTCAATTTTATTTATACAGAGCCAAATCACAACAGTCATCTCTTATAAGGTAGACCCTACAATAATACATGCAGAGGGGAGGTGACAAAGAGAAAAAAACTCTTAGTGTCAGCACGTGAGGACAAGAAACCTGCAGCAGGTGGAGGAGGAGGTTCCCCCTGCAGGTGAGAGCTCAGTATAAAGGGACCTCAGAGCCCTGGAAGCCACGTCCTCTGTGCCAGCTGCATTTCTTCTGCTTCCTGTTGGAGAGCTGGAGGGCAGAAATGTGCTGAATGTCTGAAAATGTTTCCTGTGAAAAGAAGAATCGCTGTGACTCAGCTTCTTCCTCATTTATCCCGCAAAGTTAAAATATTGTGTTAGAAGGCAGCAGGCAAGGGGTTAAAGGACCTCCACGTTACCGCTGTTTACTCCCTGAACTGTGAGAAAGCTCATTAAACCCAAGAAAACCTACTAAGATCTTGATTGTCGTCACACCATGGATCCCCGAGCAGCTTCCAGGGTTTTTGCTCATTTTAGCAACCGCAGGTTTGAGGCTGACCACAGGAAGTCCCAGAATAATGACATTATTTCACAGACAGTAACACAGACTCTGCCTTAATGAAACTAGACCACAGGCCCTACAATGAGTCCACCTGTGGTCATGGAAACCAGCTGACAGGTACAGGTGTGCCGCTCCCAGCAGGGTGCTGGTCCCCCAAACATGCCAAAAACCACATTAATATCAGATAGAGGTCAGCTGACCGCCTGACCGCCTGACCTCACCACAGAGCCCGAGTCAACCACACCACCATACACACAGAGAGGGGAACCCATGGAAACAATAACCCCAAAGCAGATGGTTTGGTCCACCTGTTGGACCTTTACTCCAACCACCTCACACCACTCTTTGGTTCAAGCAGGAATTGCAGCATGCGACCTCTCAGTGACGTGGGCGCCATCATTAATCTGCTGAAGGAGCGAACCACCACTGACCAACGAGCAGGGAGGAGCACACGGGTGTACTGAGGCAGGTAAGAAATCATGTTAACCACAGAGGTGTGTGTTCAGCTAGACGTCGACCTCATCGTCTCCAAACATCATCATCATCATCGTTTATTTATATAGCACTTTAAAAACATACAAGGCTGACCAAAGTGCTGAACAATAGAAACATAATAGATACCATAAGAATTAATAAATACGATAAAATAATAAACATAGCGAAAACAATAAAATATAAGTAAAGTCAGTCAAACACTGAGTCAAAAGCCAGTGAATAAAAATGCGTTTTCAATCTGGATTTAAAAACCATCACTGATGTCGATCGCCTAATGTGAAGAGGAAGATTATTCCAATGCTTAGGAGCCACGATAGAGAACGCTCGGTCTCCTCTCAGTTTCAGCCGTGATTTGGGGACTGAGAGCCACAGCTGCTCAGCTGACCAGAGCGAACGAGTGGGGACATAGGGCTTCAGCAAATCAGACAAATCTTTCTTTCTTTCTTTCTTTCTTTCTTTCTTTCTTTCTTTCTTTCTTTCTTTCTAAATATGCAGGTGCCAGACCATTTAAAGATTTAAAAACCAATAAAAGAACTTTAAAATGAATCCTAAATTCAATTGGAAGCCAGTGCAGGTAGGCCAGAACCGGAGTAATGTGCTCAAATTTCCTTTTACCAGATAAAAACCGTGCCGCAGCATTCTGGACTAGTTGCAGGCGTGTCAGAGTGGCCAGCCCAACCCCTATTAAAATGGAGCTGCAATAATCCAAGCGTGAGGTTATAAAAGCGTGGATAACAGTCTACAAATCATGCCTTGAAAGAAAAGGTTTAACCTTCGACAGACGCCTGAGGTGATAGAATGATGATTTCACCACCCCATTCACGTGACCATCAAAGGTAAGTGCAGAGTCGATTTTTAACCCAAGATTGGTAATCGAGCTCTTCAGGTGAAGGGTCAGAGCAGCAAGTTCAACATCAGGGATATCAGAGGAACGATTCGGGCCAAACAGAATTGCTTCCGTTTTACGTTCATTAAAATTTAAGAAGTTTTGAGCCATCCATGACTTAACATCACTAAGGAAATCAAGCAGGAGTCTAATTGGAGAGCTATCAGAATGACTGAAAGGAAAATGAAGCTGGCAATCATCAGCATATAAATGAAATTGAAGACTTCCGGCTTGAGTGAACGCTGGCGCGCCTGGCTGGGGCGCCTAACCCTAACCCGTTTTATCCTATTTTAAAGTGTCCTTGGGTGACTTGAAAGGCGCTCATAAATAAAATTTATTATTAGCATTATTATTGTTATTAAATGACACTTTGTGTTTACGAAAGATCGCACCCAGTGGCAGGAGATACAATCTAAACAGTAATGGCCCAAGAATAGATCCCTGTGGTACACCCCACGGCAGAGGGGCCACAGAGGACGATGACGAGCCCAACTTAACACAGAAGCTCCTGTTGGAGAGATATGATTTTATCCACAGGAGTGCCAAGCCAGAAATGCCCACACAAAGCTGTAATCGAGAGATCAGCAGGTCGTGATCCACTGTGTCAGATGCAGCAGTCAGCTGTCTCTGTGCTATGAAACGGCTTAAAGCCGGACCGAAAAACTTCAAACATTTGAGAGTTGTTTAGATAATCCATCAGCTGAGTGTGAACAACCTTTTCCAAGATCTTACTCAGAAAAAGAAATTTAGAGATGGGTCTAAAGTTTGACTGAACTGAAATATCTGAGCCTGGCTTTTTAAGTAAGGGATGAATAACTGCAAGCTTAAACTCGCTTGGTACTTGACCTGACAAGAGGCTGGTATTAATTAGGTTCAGAATACGTGGTCCAACAGCAGGAAACACTTTTTTTAGAAAACGGGGATGAGCGACATCATTCGGAGAACCACACGGGTTAGCAGTTAACACAAGCTTCTCTAGTTCAGGTAGATAAAGTGGAGGATCTCAAACTGGCAACCTTATCCACAAAGAAATTAAGAGACTTATTACACATAACCTCAGGAGATTGCAGATCATCAGTCTGAGTGAACGCCACCATTCACACTGGGCGCCGAGCATGAATCCCATGAATCAGCTCACTGTGACTCAGGTCGGGTCCTGCTGTGGACAGTTTTTGCTGTGGCTGTTTTTCCTGTGGACGGTTCTTCTGTGGGGGGGTTCTGTCTGCTCGGCTTGTTTCAGAAGCTTTTGTGTTTCATTTCCAGGCCGCTCGTTTTTGCAGCCCAAACCATTTGTCCCACACTGGGTGAGGATGCCGAGTCTCGCTGTTACCTGAGGGGTCACACTCCCTCCACCCGCTCGGTTTATTGTCAGTCCTCACGTCTGATTGGTTATTTAAGCTGTGATAGAGAAAACTGATGTCTACCTGAAACTTTATTGTTTTATGAACTCAGTCAGCTGCTTCAGGTGGAGCAGGAGGGGAGGAGTCAGAGGGATCACCTGGCAGAGTCTGTTAAACAACTTCATCTAATCTCCGGATGAACAAGTTTAATCTGAACTTGCGTCCTGGATCAGGATCCAGGTGGAAAGCTCTGTTTGTAGCCCAGAGGCAGAACTTGACCCTTGTATCTGTACTCAAAGGTGCATCACCATAGTAATTTATACTGCAAACATTACCTACTCCACACCTGGGGCCCGTTCTTCGTACGTCGCTTACTACATCCAAGATCAAATGACACACCCAAGACCAAATCATCGCGCTAACTGTGAGCTCGCTAATCCGGTTCTCCGAACACACCTGCTGTTGACGATTAGTACAGCTGGATGAAGTAGCCACAGCTGCCCTGGGGCAGACTGACAGAAGCCAAAATCAAATCAAATCAAATCACTTTTATTGTCACATCACATGTGCAGGTACATTGGTACAGCACATGTGAGTGAAATTCTTGTGTGCGAGCTTCACAAGCAACAGAGTTGTGCAAAATACAAGAATGGCTACATCTGAAACTAATAAATATGTGTACAATATATAATAGTGTATGCATTTCTGGATGTGTATACTAAATATTTTTCTACGTGTGTGTGTGTGTGTGTGTGTGTGTGTGTGTGTGTACACATATTTTACAAATTAAATAGAGTAAACAATAAATAAAATATATAAAAATATACAGAGTTGAATATGTGCAAAACAAGTGGCATTTATATACAGTGTGGAGTGCATAATGTTGAAGTTCCAGTAGTGAAGCTGAGGTGTCTATGACGTGTTCAGCAGTCTGATGGCCTGGTGGAAGAAGCTGTCTCTCAGTCTGCTGGTTCGGGACCGGATGCTGCAGAACCTCCTTCTTGATGGAAGCAGTCTGAACAGTTTATGGCTGGGGTGACTGGAGTCCTTGATGATCCTCCCCGCTTTCCTCAGGCAGCGCTTCCTGTAGATGTCTTGGAGGGAGGGAAGCTCACCTCCAATTATCCGTTCAGCGCACCGCACTACTCGCTGGAGAGCTTTGCAGTTGTAGGCGGTGCTGTTGCCATACCAGGTGGTGATGCATCCAGTGAGGATGCTCTCAATGGCACAGTGATAGAAGGTCCTGAGGATGCGGGGGCTCATGCCGAATCTTTTCAGTCTCCTGAGAAAGAAGAGGCGCTGCTGCGCCTTCTTCACTGTTTTGTTTGTGTGTACTGACCACGTAAGATCCTCAGCCAGATGTACCCCAAGGAACCGGAAGCTGCTCACTGGCAGCCAGGCTGCCATATCGTGCCATCGGCCCCTCTGGCCAACACCAGTAGGCGGTAGGGTAGATTTATTATATTACACTATATTATATTACATTATATTATATTATGTTATATTATATCCCCTTACACATTAGAGCCACAACAGGACCCACTAGAACATGGGAACAGGTAAAAGTGAAATATAAGAATATTCTACAGAATGGTAATATTTATCACTTATATTGCTTTTCGTCTCTTGAAAAGAGACCCTGAAATAATCTGTTTGTTTGTTCATAACAGCAACCAAGAAAAGGGCAGAGCAAAAAAAAGACAGGTGGTGGTCCTGCACCCCCTCGTCAACAAGTTGGTTAAGTGAATAATACCCTCATGGGAATATCGATATCTCTCAATGAGCACACTGTCGCGCTGAGCTAAAGGATCCTGTCTATCCCGCAATATACGCTGAGTTCTGAGGACTCTCCTTATCAATCTTGCACCTTCCGCAATGGGTGGCTCGCGTATACGGACAGGACATGGCTGCGACGGGCTTCCCAAATCCACCTTCGCTTTTATAGCCGTGGTCTCTCATCTTGATTACACAAAGTAATTTGCAATTACTGCTGTGAAATATGACTTACATCTGTAATAATCACATACATGTAATAGAATGTTAATAGTACATTTCCCTTTTTTAGGAAGTGACCTGTATGTATCTGTGTGACATCAATAAATGGATCAAGTGCTGCATTATCTTTAGTTACATTGATGTTATTTATTTATGGTGAAACAGTGGTGGAATATCGCTGTTGCTTTCGTATAAATGAAGCGGACATACCTGCGTTGTCACAGGCTGGGTCTCCAACCCAGCACTCTGAGTTTTCTTTCTATTTGTCTCATTTTGTTATGTGATCAGTTTTGTGTTATTTCCTATTTTCCTTTAGTTTAGGCAGTTATTGTTCTTGGTTTTCTATGTTTTGGGGTTTTGTAATTATTCATCACGTATTAGGTCTGTTAAGTTGTGTTGTCATGTTTTAGTATTTCCTGTTTTATTTTGACAATGTCATGTGTTCTTTGTTCATTGTATTTAGCTTTTTCTCCTGGTCCTGTCATTAGGTTTATGTCTGTCAGCTGTTCCCCCATGTGTCCCCACTTCCCCTGATCACCTCATGTCTGTATTTAAGCCTTTTGTTTTCTTCATGCCATTGTCGGGTCGTCTGTTTATCTCACCAGGGTCACAGTCTTAGTCATGGTCTTTGTTTATTATTTTTCCACCACAGTCATAGTTTAGGTTTTGGTCTCAGTACCATTTAGTATTTTGTTTCTTAGTGTTTTGCCTGTTTGTTTTTGGTCTCTTGGTTCATTTCCCTGCCGTCATCGCATTAAAGGTTCACCTTTCTGTTAATCATTACAATTCCTCGTCATCATCTGCTTCTGGGTCCTGTTTCCACACACATCGGCGCACCCCGCCGTGACAGAACGAACCGACCAGTATGGACCCAGCGGATGCTGCTCTCACCGAGTGTCTGGAGGAGACTGCTCGGATCCAAGTGATCCTCGACCGCATCCTTACAGCGCCCGATTTAAAGAGCAAGCAGGTAATGATTAGCGTTGCTGAAGCTATTATGGAGAGGGATCCCCGCCTTCTCCAGCTCCCGGACTCACCTGCCATAGTTGCTGCCTTTACCAGGATAAAGGAGATGCTGCAGGCCCAGGCACTGTCGAGTCAGGAAATGGCTTCCAGCACCCACCAGTCACAACAACCCCACAATCAGTCATCTCCATTGCTGCCTCCGGAACCTGAGTGTGTTCGTGTCGGTTCGCTGAGATTCGCCACAGCGTCACCACCTCTCAGCTCACCAGTTTCCACGCCCTCATCACAGTCTCGCCATACTCCTGCCACGGTCCAGCGCGAGGAAGCGCTGGACACCGTTGATTTAGATCACGACGAGCGTCAGTCGATATACTGCGCTCTATTGGAGGAGGAGCTCCGGTGGAAGCCGTGGCTCATTCCGGAGCACGAGCACTCTTTCCGGGGAACTCGACTGGCTCTCGGGGGACCTCGGAGTTACCAGGGACTTCCACCTATTTCACCGCCGTCTTCCACTCCTAAGAAAAAGCGGCGTGCGCGCCGCCGACGCTCCATTACACAAACACAAGTGAGTGACTATATCTTGGCACCTCATGTTTTTTCTCCGGAGGTTATGGAAACTGACACTACTTTTCCGGTTAATGAGCCCGGCTATACAGAGACTGTTTGCCCTGGAAAAGCTAGCCATCAGGCTCAGCTAAGCTGCTGTGGGACTGCTATCCAGGCCGTTTTGGAGACGGAGGTACAGCTGGTGCAGCCAATTTCAGTGTCAGTCGGAGGGCCCGGGGAGCCCGTCCGGCCTCATGTTTCGTTTGCTGGAGGTTCAGGAGAACCCAGCCAGCTTCATGTTTCGTCTGCTGGAGGTTCAGGAGAACCCAGCCAGCTTCATGTTTCGTCTGCTGGAGGTTCAGGAGAACCCAGCCAGCCTCATGTTTCGTCTGCTGGAGGTTCAGGAGAACCCAGCCAGCCTCATGTTTCGTCTGCTGGAGGTTCAGGAGAACCCAGCCAGCCTCATGTTTCGTCTGCTGGAGGTTCAGGAGAACCCAGCCAGCCTCACGCCACGTCAGCTGGCGGGCCCGAGGAGCCCGTCCAGCCTCACGCCTCGTCAGCTGGCGGGCCCGAGGAGCCCGTCCAGCCTCACGCCTCGTCAGCTGGCGGGCCCGAGGAGCCCGTCCAGCCTCACGCCTCGTCAGCTGGCGGGCCCGAGGAGCCCGTCCAGCCTCACGCCTCGTCAGCTGGAGGGCCTGAGGAGCCCGTCTGGCCACCTTCTGCTTCACCACCTGTGGCTGCAGCGCCACCTCCTGCGGCTCCCGTGCCGCCGCCTGCAGGACCACCACCTGCTGCGCTACTGCTTGCTGCTTCTACGCCTCAGCCTGAGGACGACGCCTCACCTGGTTCTGCCACACCTCAGTCTGAGAACTCATACGAACTCATTTCACCCACTATAGACTGTGTGTTGCTGCAACTTGAAAAGCAACCTGCCTCGTCAGCTGGAGGGCCCGAGGAGCCCGTCCAGCCTCATGCCTCGTCAGCTGGAGGGGCCGAGGGGACCGTTCAGCCGCCACCTGCGGCCGCCTCGTCGTCACCTGGTCCAGCTTCATCCGAGTCTTCATCCTCGTCTGGTCCAGCTTCGTCAGAGTCTTCATCCTCGTCTGGTCCAGCTTCGTCAGAGTCTTCATCGTCGTCTGGTCCAGCTTCGTCAGAGTTTTCGTCGTCGTCTGGTCCAGCTTCATCAGAGTTTTCATCGTCGTCTGGTCCAGCTTCGTCCGAGTCTTCATCGTCGTCTGGTCCAGCTTCGTCCGAGTCTTCATCGTCGTCTGGTCCAGCTTCGTCAGAGTCTTCATCCTCGTCGGGTCCGGCCTCAGCCTCTGCAGCTCCGCCTGGTCCGGCCTCAGCCTCTGCAGCTCCGCCTGGTCCGGCCTCCGAGTGTTCAGCTTCGTCTGCTCCTGCACTTCCCGTCCGGCCTGCTCGTCCCGTCCGGCCTGCTCGTCCCGTCCGGCCTGCACGTCCCGTCCGGCCTGCTCGTCCTGCACGTCCGGTCCGGTCTGCACATCCTGTCCGGCCTGCTCGTCCTGCACGTTCTGTCCGGCCGATGACTGGACGTCGTTGCCGTCGTGGACAGCCCTCTGAACTACGCCGCCGTCATGGACGGCCCCCTGGACTGCTACGCCACCAGTGCCTCCCGCCCGGCCGGCCTCCTGACCTGCTCGGTCGCCGTCGCTGCCTCCCGCCCGGTCGGCCTCCTGATCTGCTCCGTCGCCACCGGTGCCTTCTACCTGGCCGGCCTCCTGAACTGTTTTCTGGGCTCTTGGACCGTTGGCCTCCGGGTCGGCCCCCTGAGCTCATGGATTTTGGACTGCTGGATCGTTGGCCTCCTGGTCGGCCTCCTGAACTTTTGAACTGTCTTTTGTTTTGTTGTCGGCCTCCGGGGCGGCCACCTGAACCGCTTCGCCATTCGCTCCTGTTCTGCCGGGTTCATGGTCGCCCTCCTGAAGTCGGGTCTCGGACTTTTTGTGCCATTGTTGTGTTTGCTCTGTGTGTTTTCGTTTCTTTGTTTTTTGTGGCCTTGTTTCTGGCCCTCCGTCCTGGGCCCCCGCCGCCCGCCCTTGGTGGGTTGTTGTGGTTTTGTTTTCTGGGTGTTTTCGGGCGTCTGGAATCCGCCCTTGAGGGGGGGGCTCTGTCACAGGCTGGGTCTCCAACCCAGCACTCTGAGTTTTCTTTCTATTTGTCTCATTTTGTTATGTGATCAGTTTTGTGTTATTTCCTATTTTCCTTTAGTTTAGGCAGTTATTGTTCTTGGTTTTCTATGTTTTGGGGTTTTGTAATTATTCATCACGTATTAGGTCTGTTAAGTTGTGTTGTCATGTTTTAGTATTTCCTGTTTTATTTTGACAATGTCATGTGTTCTTTGTTCATTGTATTTAGCTTTTTCTCCTGGTCCTGTCATTAGGTTTATGTCTGTCAGCTGTTCCCCCATGTGTCCCCACTTCCCCTGATCACCTCATGTCTGTATTTAAGCCTTTTGTTTTCTTCATGCCATTGTCGGGTCGTCTGTTTATCTCACCAGGGTCACAGTCTTAGTCATGGTCTTTGTTTATTATTTTTCCACCACAGTCATAGTTTAGGTTTTGGTCTCAGTACCATTTAGTATTTTGTTTCTTAGTGTTTTGCCTGTTTGTTTTTGGTCTCTTGGTTCATTTCCCTGCCGTCATCGCATTAAAGGTTCACCTTTCTGTTAATCATTACAATTCCTCGTCATCATCTGCTTCTGGGTCCTGTTTCCACACACATCGGCGCACCCCGCCGTGACATGCGTGGCCGCGATCTAATCCTGTTTACATAAAGTAAACCTGCTCCCGAGCAGGTTTACGCTTACGGCTCTGTTGCTATGGCAGCAAGTCCCGGATGAGCTTCGGGGAACCGAACGATCCAAGATCACGCGAAATCGTCAACAATCTAATCCAGCTAACCTACTTAGCGAGGTACGAAGAACAGGCCCCAAGTCAGGTCTGCAGCATCAGTTACCATGGTGATGGTCCAGGTAAGAAGTGAACCAATTTGATAGTACAGAAACCAGCTGAAGTTACCTGTGGATCAAATTCAGAGGACTGAGCCCCTCCTGTGATTGGATGCAAGGAGGAGGGGAGGGGCAGCTGAGCGCTCGGTGTTTCAGGAGGAAGTTGGACTCATTCAGTCAGATTCACTCTGACTTCAGCTCCAACAACACTGAGCGAGAGAGAGAGATGTGGCTCCACTGTCTGCTGCTTTTCATCGCCCTGAGCCGCTCTGCAGGAGGTAAGAAAACAAATCTGTTTATGTTTACTCTTTGTTTACCAAAACAAACTGTAAATAAACAACAGAAACAAGACTCTGAAACATTCAAAGTGATGAAAAGGAAAACCTGAAACTGGTCTCAGATCACAGTTACATTAGTAACATCACTTATTAATAATCAAATCAATAACATCAGGAAGCTTGTTTGTTTAATCAAACATCGATCAGTGATGTTCAATGAACAAAACAAATATTTTATTAAAAATGTTTATGACACATTTAATCTTTTCATGACCTGAAATTAACATTTTACTCTTTAAAGCCTGGCGTATCGTATCTGATTCATGTGTTTTTGTGACTTTTTGAGACTTCTACATCATCAGTGTGACTTTGTTTTACCCTCAAAACATTATACATGACACGTTTTTAATGACTAAATTGCAAAAATATGGCTTATGTAGCAAATATGGTGCAACTGAAAATTCATTTATATACAAATTAAAGTTTGATATATTTTTATATATATTGTCTGAAAGTTCAAAAAACTAAAGACTTCTGGCAGTTATTTCATGGTTCAGGTTTTAAAGGATTCATTTTATTTTAAGATTTTGTTATGTTATTACAGCTTGGTAATGGTGTCATTAGTTTATTACATGTTTATTACACAATTATCACATGTATATTATTCTTTTAGATAACACTGGAGCAACAGGAATGAAAATGGCTGATTTTATACTTTATAAATTATCATTTTTATATTTTCTGATGGTTTGTTTCTCTGAAAGAGAAAATATTTTAATATAATATCAGACATGAAACACGTGTTTTGCTCTTTGTTTCGTGAACCTGCTGTAAAAAGTTTTTATTTTGTTGACCAACTGCGTGGGTCATGTGACCTCAGGCTCTTATTGTTGTGGCTTTGAGCCATTCAGCAGCAGGAAACCAGGCGCTGCTTTCAGAGCGCTCGCAGGACAAAAGTTTGTGGACAGTTAAACTGCTGTTTGAACCACAGGAAGCAAATGTGCACAGCAGCGTCTGCACAGAGCTTCAGTCAGAACCGGGGTCACCGGGTCACGGCTGGAACAGCACGGCTGCTTTAACGTCTGATATTTTCCTTTTTAAATGATGTCGTGGAATCAGACCCAGGTTACTAATAACGTGTCTGTGCAGCGGTGGTTAACGTACACGTGGCGGGGGTGTCACAGTCCTCATTAGGAGGTCATGTTTAGTGCTTTTGTCCTCTGGATTCTGATTGGATCATTGTCAGCGCTTCTACCTGAAAACGGTGATTTCCATGAACATGATGCTTGGAGTGTTGTCAGCGTGGTCTGTAGTTCTGCTGAAAGTTGAAGTGATTTCTGTGTTTGTGTCTTCTTCACTTCCCTTGTTTGCTGCTTCGTTTTTGTAAAATTTATAATTCAAGTTCTATAATTATTTTTTTAAATAAAGTTATAATGTTCCAGCTGTTAGAATACCTGCTAATCAGTAACCTGCAGCTAAGTCCTCTGTTATTACAGTGCCCTCACAACAGCCATGTTATTGGTCACATGATGTCATTAAAATGCTCCAGCAGCACAAACATGTTCAGAGGTCCTGCTCAGGTGAAGCTAGCAGACAGCCAGCAGCTGCAGTCACCTGTGTCACCATCCACCTGTCAGTCGAAGAGGCCACGCCCCTAATAATGCAAACTTAAGTGAGTTGTAAAGCAGTAAGCACCGCCTTAAACCTGAAGAAGGTTGGAGGGTTTGCTGTGCTTCAGCAGCTGAAGGACACACACCCACACTACCGTGCCCACAGACACAGACAGCACAGAAACGCGGGACCAGGACCTCTATCCAGACCCTGAACTCCTCATGGCTGACAGGAAGAGCAGTCGCACCTGCCTACAGATGTTCAATCAATACATCAGTACATTAGTGATCAATAATCAGCTGCCTCTTCTTTAGACACTGAAGCAATTTCTGACTTTGCTTTATTATCAGTTGAATAAAGAAAAACAGAATAGTTAGTTTTATACATGTTTCTTTCGCTAATAAATGCTGTAGAGTAAAGCAGACCCCTCACGTGCTCACCTGTGCTGAGCAGACACCTGTCTTACACGCTGGTACAAGCCTGAGCGTTTACCCACAATGCACTTTGTGCATTATGAGACAGATCATAATGCACAAAGTGCATTATGATCTGTGCTCCTGCACATCATGGATGTTAAACAGAGCCTCACACAGCCTCCTACAGTAGGGTTAAACTGACCTGGAGTCAGCACAGAAAGCGGATTCTGTCCATCTGAATGTTTTCAGTTTGAGAAACATTTCATCATCATCAGGTGACTTCTTCAGTCTCAGCTGTCTGCAGGTTTCCAACCTTTTAAACAGGACATTTGTTTGACTGAAACCAGTAGCACTGTTGGACAATGGCCAAACAACGTTGGCTGATTGTGACCTACACTTACTTTCACACCTTGACCTGTGCAATTATGTAGAGGATCAACAGGGGATTCATGACACCCTTGGGGGACACTCCTCTAGGACTTAAATCTGGGACTCTCGACCATTTGACCTACAACTGAAGAAGCTTCTTGAATGACACGTCTTCAAGAAACTTAAAGAAGTCCAGACATTTTTCTTTCCAAGCTCCCTAAACTACGATGACCTGGATGACTGAGAACCTTCACAGACAACAATGGGCTGTATTACTCCTTGATTTGATGTTCTTCTGCCTCCCTGGCCGCTGTGTCTGTGGGGATGGTGTTCGCTCTGTGTTGTAGCGTCCTGATGACACCCAGTTTATGCTCCGGTGGATGATGAGAGTCAAACCTTAGATACTGATCCGTATGTGTAGGTTTACGGTACACGTCAGCTTTTAGATGTCCCCCATTACTGATGGAAATCTCACAGTCTAAGAAGGCTAAGCTGCCACTTTTCATATCCTCCCTGGTGAATTTGATGAGTCGGTCCACTGAGTTAATGTGATCCGTGAAATGTGGAACGTCCTGAGATTTGATTTTCACCCAGGTGTCATCCACATATCTGAACCAATGGATTGGTGGTGTTCCAGGGTAGGATAGCAAAGCCCTCTTTCCCACTTCTTCCATGTACATATTGGCCACGATGGGTGAAACTGGGGAGCCCATGGCACACCCATGTTTCTGCCTGTAAAACTGACCCTTGTATGTGAAGTAGGTGGAATGAAGACACAGTTTAAACACACTTGGTCGATGCTGAGAGCAGTCCTGTTGCTGAGGTTAGGTTCGTCCTGTAATCTCTTATGAACTACCTCCAACGTTTTAGTAGAAACTCCAGATCAGTTTCTACTCTGATAGTAGAAACTCTCACACACACAGACAGATTGATGAAGTACAAAAATGCTGAAACAAACCACTGAAATCAATAAATCTCATCCGTGTGCTGTGACTCATGATGGTGTTACACGTGGTGATCTGTGATTTAATGTGTTTTAATTTTTAAATATTTTATTAAATCAAACAAAAGTGCAGCAGTGTATGTGTGTGTGTGATTGTTCAGTGTGTTCAGTCTCCACCCTCAGAGGAGAGGACAATCATTTCCCAGCTCTTTGTTGTGACCTTAAACGCAGCGCTGAGCTGTGACACTCCGCTGAGTCGCGTCCAAGCAGCGTAAACATGTGGTGATCGCTTCCTCCATGGCCTCCACCCCACTCCCACAGAGTCCTCAGAGAAGGAGAAGTAAAACGAGGAAGTGGGACAGAGGAGACCCTCACACGCACACAGACACACAGTCCCTTTGTGTGTGTGCGTGTGTGTATTTGTGGTCTCTGGTAAAAATAAGAAAATGTGTTTCCTGACTCTCTGAGGTTTCAGCACCCCCCCCCCCCCCCCCCCCCCCCCCCCCATTGAAACCTCCCAACTGCAGCACTTTCTCCAAACAGTGAAAACCTCGTATGTCCGCTCGGTCTGACGACCTCACAAGCTGTTAGCCAATCATTACTGATTGTTGATCGTTGACTCAATGAGAGGTTTTGGTTGGATCTTCTCACTCTGAACTTTGTGTGTCTGAAGTTTGTGTTTCTGAAGGTTGTGTGTCTGATGTTGGTGTGTCTGTGTATCTGACCTGTTTGTCTTTGTGTGTCTGACATTCGTGTGTCTGACGTTTGAGTGTCTGAAGTTTGTGTTTCCAACGTTTTGTATTTCTGATGTTTGTGTGTCTGAAGTTTGTATTTCGATGTTCGTGTGTCTGACGTTTGTGTGTCTGATGTTTGTGTGTCTGACATTCGTGTGTCTGAAGGTTGTGTGTCTGATGTTTGTGTGTCTGTGTGTCTGACTCTGTGTATCTGACCTGTTTGTCTTTGTGTGTGTGATGTATGTGTGTGTGACGTTTGTATTTCTGGTGTTTGTGTCTCTGAAGTTTGTGTGTCTGACGTTTGTGTTTCTGAAGTTTGTATTTCTGGTGTTTGTGTGTCTGATGTTTGTGATTCCAAAGTTTGTATTTCTGATGTTTGTTTGTCTGAAGTTTGTGTGTCTGAAGTTTGTGTGTCTGACGTTTGTGTGTCTGAAGTTTGTGTGTCTGAAGTGTGTGTCTCTGAAGTTTGTGTGTCTGAAGTTTGTGTGTCTGAAGTGTGTGTCTCTGAAGTTTGTGTGTCTGATGTTTGAGTGTCTGAAGTGTGTGTCTCTGATGTTTGTGTGTCTGACGTTTGAGTGTCTGACATTCGTGTGTCTGATGTTTGTTTGTCTGAAGTTTGTGTGTCTGAAGTTTGTGTGTCTGACGTTTGTGTGTCTGACGTTTGAGTGTCTGAAGTTTGTGTTTCCAACGTTTTGTATTTCTGATGTTCGTGTGTCTGAAGGTTGTGTGTCTAATGTTTGTGTGTCTGACATTCGTGTGTCTGATGTTTGTTTGTCTGAAGTTTGTGTGTCTGAAGTTTGTGTGTCTGACGTTTGTGTGTCTGACGTTTGAGTGTCTGAAGTTTGTGTTTCCAACGTTTTGTATTTCTGATGTTCGTGTGTCTGAAGGTTGTGTGTCTAATGTTTGTGTGTCTGTGTGTCTGACTTTGTGTATCTGACCTGTTTGTCTTTGTGTGCGTGATATTTGCGTGTGTGATGTTTGTGTGTCCGAAGTCTGTATTTCTGATGTTTCTGTGTCTGACGTTTGCGTGTCAGATGTTTGTGTGTCTGAAGTTTGTGTTTCCGAAGTCTGTATTTCTGGTGTTTGTGTGTCTGACGTTTGCGTGTCAGATGTTTGTGTGTCTGAAGTTTGTGTGTCTGAAGTTTGTGTTTCCGAAGTCTGTATTTCTGGTGTTTGTGTGTCTGATATTTGTGTGTTTGTTTGCGTGTTTTTGTGTGTGACATTTGTGTGTGTTTGACGTTTGTGTTTCTGACGTTTGTGTGTCTGACGTTTGTGTGTTTGTGTGTGTGACATTTGTGTTTCTGATGTTTGTGTGTCTGACGTTGGGTGTGTGACGTTGGTGTTTCTGACGTTTGTGTGTTTGTGTGTGTGACATTTGTGTTTCTGATGTTTGTGTGTCTGACGTCTGTGTGTTTTTGTGTGTGACATTTGTGTGTGTGTGACGTTTGTGTTTCTGACGTTTGTGTGTCTGACGTTTGTGTGTTTGTGTGTGTGACATTTGTGTTTCTGGTGTTTGTGTGTCTGACGTTTGTGTGTTTGTTTGTTTTTGTGTGTGACATTTGTGTGTGTGTGACATTTGTGTTTCTGATGTTTGTGTGTCTGACGTTGGGTGTGTGACGTTGGTGTTTCTGACGTTTGTGTGTCTGACGTCTCTGTGATTGTGTGTCTGACGTTGGGTGTGTGATCTTTGTGTTTCTGACGTTTGTGTTTCTGATGTTTGGTGTTTGTGTGTCTGACGTTTGTGTGTTTGTGTGTTACATTTTTGTTTCTGATGTTTGTGTGTCTGACGTCTGTGTGTTTTTGTGTGTGACATTTGTGTGCGTGTGACATTTGTGTTTCTGATGTTTGTGTGTCTGACGTTTGTGTGTTTGTGTGTGTGACATTTGTGTGTGTGTGACGTTTGTGTTTCTGACGTTTGTGTGTCTGATGTTTGTGTGTTTGTGTGTGTGACTTTTGTGTTTCTGGTGTTTGTGTGTCTGACGTTTGTGTGTTTGTTTGTTTTTGTGTGTGACATTTGTGTGTGTGTGACATTTGTGTTTCTGATGTTTGTGTGTCTGACGTTGGGTGTGTGACGTTGGTGTTTCTGACGTTTGTGTTTCTGACGTTTGTGTGTCTGACGTTTGTGTGTTTGTGTGTGTGACATTTGTGTTTCTGGTGTTTGTGTGTCTGACGTTTGTGTGTTTGTTTGTTTTTGTGTGTGACATTTGTGTGTGTGTGACATTTGTGTTTCTGATGTTTGTGTGTCTGACGTTGGGTGTGTGACGTTGGTGTTTCTGACGTTTGTGTGTCTGACGTCTCTGTGATTGTGTGTCTGACGTTGGGTGTGTGATCTTTGTGTTTCTGACGTTTGTGTTTCTGATGTTTGGTGTTTGTGTGTCTGACGTTTGTGTGTTTGTGTGTTACATTTTTGTTTCTGATGTTTGTGTGTCTGACGTCTGTGTGTTTTTGTGTGTGACATTTGTGTGCGTGTGACATTTGTGTTTCTGATGTTTGTGTGTCTGACGTTTGTGTGTTTGTGTGTGTGACATTTGTGTGTGTGTGACGTTTGTGTTTCTGACGTTTGTGTGTCTGATGTTTGTGTGTTTGTGTGTGTGACTTTTGTGTTTCTGGTGTTTGTGTGTCTGACGTTTGTGTGTTTGTTTGTTTTTGTGTGTGACATTTGTGTGTGTGTGACATTTGTGTTTCTGATGTTTGTGTGTCTGACGTTGGGTGTGTGACGTTGGTGTTTCTGACGTTTGTGTGTCTGACGTCTCTGTGATTGTGTGTCTGACGTTGGGTGTGTGATCTTTGTGTTTCTGACGTTTGTGTTTCTGATGTTTGGTGTTTGTGTGTCTGACGTTTGTGTGTTTGTGTGTTACATTTTTGTTTCTGATGTTTGTGTGTCTGACGTCTGTGTGTTTTTGTGTGTGACATTTGTGTGCGTGTGACATTTGTGTTTCTGATGTTTGTGTGTCTGACGTTTGTGTGTTTGTGTGTCTGACGTTGGGTGTGTGATCTTTGTGTTTCTGACGTTTGTGTGTTTGTGTGTGTGACGTTTGTGTTTCTGACGTTTGTGTGTCTGCTGTCAGGGGTTACTGGAGCGTCTGTGCGGTGTGATTCAGTTCTGCGTCCACACAAACTCTCCTGTCCTCTTAGTTCTGAGAGGACAGCGGCCTCGGTCAGCTCTTCATGGAACAAACTTGTGTTTTTCCCTTTAAATCTTATTCAGACTCATTGATGTAAGAAGTCTTTGATCAGTCACTGGTAACATGAATGTGACCATAAAAATAAATAAATAAATAAATAAATAAGAGACAGTTCAGTTTGACGTGTTTGACTTTAATTCTCTGACAAACACCCAACTTTCTGTTCCTGAAACAAGAGGCCCGGTGGAGATACCAAGTTTCAGATGCAGTGAAAGCTGCTGAGGTCTTTTAAAACTAGACTGCACTAAAAAGAGTCAAAGAAATCTAAAGTAACAAAAGGTTAAACAAAAGCAACGTAAACATGAACCACAGTTAAAAACAAATCATTATGCAAAAGCAAGCTAACAATTTTTTAAAAAGTAAACTAAACGAGACTGAAGTAAATGAAAACTAACACAAACAACATGGAGTAAATTAAAGTATGAAAGCAAACGCTACAATTCAACTGAAATGAAGTAAGAACAGCTCAAAGTAAGATAAAGGTTAAAAAAACAAATAAACTAATCTAAACTAGAACACCAATGTAAACTTAACTTTACTTCTGAAAAGAAGTAAATAAATAAATAAAGTATAATAAATCTAAACAACCAACACAAAAAAAGACTCACACAATAAGAAATTCAGCTGAATTACAAAAAATAAGCAAATAAAACCAAAACTAATCACAAGAAAAATAAACAAAAACCAACAAAAGAAAGTCAAAGTAAACTAGAAAAAGCTGCATTTCCTGTGAAAATGCAGTGTGAATGCTGTGTAGTGGAATCTGCTGAAAAGAGATGAAGAAGCAGAATTTTCTGCTGAAAAGAGGTGAAAAGTTGAACTGTCTGTTGAAAAGAAATGGGCATGGGCAAGATTCGAACCCGGCCCTCTCAGAAGGGCGGCTCATCTCACTGAGCTAAAACATGGCTCACCCTGGTGAGCTAAACTGGCAACCACACTTGTAATGTGGTCCATTCATTTCAACGTGCCAAAAAATTAGATAAAAAGTTCGTCAGGTGTCATCTCTGCTGCAGCTGCTTGTTTGTGATCAGTTTGTATTCTTTAATATAAGATGGCGCAGGTTGCTAGGCAACAGGCATCATTATTGTTTCTGCAGTGGGGTTTAAAAGAGCAGGCAGCGTGTGCTCTTCATCACCTGCACAAATGTATCTGCCCAGTGGGGGTGAGCTCCAGCAAACTGCACAGCTATTTCCATACCTGCCGAGCTCACCTGTGGAGCTTCATCATAGTCAGACGAAGGCGGGGCACAGCCTGTAAAGAATAATTTACACGTGGCCTTTAACTACAGCTGGTGACTAAATAGGATCAAAGTAAAGAGAAACGTCAAGAGCAAGCCGTCAAAGTGATGGTAAAATGATGACATCATATCGAAGTAAGAAAAGCCAGTGTGAAGAAGCGGTTTAAAGGAAGTCTGCGAGTCCTCAGAGCTGAGGCTCAGTGAAACCTTCAGATCAGGAAACCAGTAAAACCAGTCCAAACTCACATTTATACCAGAGAGGAGGGGCTGCTCCAACCTCGATGAAAAACCAAATGATTTCACGTTACAGAGCGCGCTCAGTGCGGAGCTGCTTTACACTGCTTTAAGCTGTGTTTGGTGTAAGAACGGAATCCAACTTTGTTAGCGGTGATGATGATGATGATGGTGGTGGTGGTGGTGGTGGTGTGAGACACCATCTGCAGAAACTCTGGAGTTGCCCAATCTGTGGATGTTGGTGTGGTTTAAAAACACTTTTACCAGCAGACTTCAGGAAGGATTCTACTTCCTGTCAGGGTTAGCTTTTACTGTGCGAGTGTGTGTTGACCTTCACACACACACACACACACACACACACACACACACACACACAACATCTGACTGTAAATCTGATCTGTGATCAGCTTTTATCCAGCTGGAGATGAATAATGACTCATTATCAAAACGACAGCTGATAATTACACTAATGATCAATAACACTGGCGCTGTTCAGAGTTCAGAGCCAGAGGAGAAAACAGACACACACACAAACAGATACACACACAAACAGATACAGACACGCACACACAGATACGCACACACAGACACGCACCCACGCACACACACACACACGAACAGATACAGACACGCACACACAGACACGCACACACAGACACGCACCCACACACACACACACACACGAACAGACACACACATACGCACACACAAACACCCACGCACACACACACACACGAACAGACACACACACACGCTCAAAGTTTCACTTCTTGTTTTTTCGCTCTGATTGCGAAACTCGATGATGTGAGTCTCCAACTGTCACATGAAGCTTGACAAATGTCCTTCTTTGTTTATCGATCAGAGCACCGCTCGATTATTAGGACAGAATATTAGGAACACGCCCTGATCCAGCAGGCCGGAGTTGCTGGATCAGGGCGTGTTCCTAATATTCTGACCCCTGAGTGTCAGATTAAATGAGCAGAGCTGAGGTGGTGTACACTGTCAGGCTGTAAAACACACGGAGAAAATCTAAGCAGCACATCTGGAAAAACTCCATCAGCACTGAAAGGCACAAGCAGATGTTAACCTGAAACTTAACAAACAGTCACAGAACACACACACACACACACACTTACACACAGCTACAGGGTGGCTGTAGCTCAGGATGTAGAGCAGGTCATCCACTGAGCAGAACGGTGGGTCGATCCCTGGCTCCCTCCAGTCTGCACACCAAATATCTTTGGACAAGATATGAGCCCTGAGTTGCTCCAATGCCTCCATCAGAGTATCAATGTGAGTGTTAGCGAGCATAGGAGAAAGTGTTGCTGTGAATGAGGCATGCTGTATGAAGTGGAATCTACACACACACACACACACACATACACACCAGTCTTTGTTCCAGCCTGAATCACTGCATTGTTCTTGGGTCACAGGTGTGATACAGACAGATGTGTAAAATCATCAGTGCTGAATTATAATTACTATGTTCTGTAACGTGCGGTGGACGTGAGGCTGTGGACATGAGGCTATGTTTGTGACGGCGAGCAGGTGATGTTCGTGTAAATCGTGTGACCGCGGGCCTCGGCTTCACGTCCTGTTTCACTCGCCGCTCAGTTTTGTTTTGAGTCTCTGGGTGGTGTCGGTGGTGTTTGGGTCGGAGACCAGGATGAGTCAGGGTCTGGGAACACACCTGTGCAGGAAACAGCCCCCTGAGGCTGTGCCTGTGTCACGGCACTGATCACATTCATTGTTCTGCATTGTGTTTTTGGTTTTGCTACATTTTATAAAAATGAAGTGGTGAACAATCAAACTTTCTCTGCTTAAAAGTGTGGACATTGTTTTGTGTGGTTTATTCACTTTTTAGCATTTTATGTAGATACTTCTTTCACACTTTGAGTTATGAAGGTTGTACAAAGCTGAACCGCTCAAAATGTGATTACAGTGACCCCTCGTATGTCGCCGGAGTTACATTTTAAAAATAACTGGCAATATGTGAAATCTGCAATGTTTATTTTTTTACAATTATTATAGATGTTTTAAGGCTGTAAAACCCCTCACTACACACTTTATACACTTCTCTCATCAACATTTTCACACTTTTCCTATGTTTAAACACTCTCAAAGTTCAAACCTTCATAGAAAAATAAGTCCAGTATTAAAGAATGAAACCAAAAAAAAAATCAGCAACACAGCTAGGCCATGAAAAGTGAACCACGTTGTAGCGAGGGTATAACTGTATTTCAATTCAATTTCATTTATATAGTGCCAAATCACAACAACCTCAAGGTGCTTTATATTGTAAAGTAGACCTACAATAAATCATACAGAGAAAAGCCCAACAATCATATGACCCCCTATGATCAAGCACTTTGGCGACAGTGGGAAGGAAAAACTCCCTTTTAACAGGAAGAAACCTCCAGCAGAACCAGGCTCAGGGAGGGGCGGGGCCATCTGCTGCGACCGGTTGGGGCGAGAGAAGGAAGACAGGATGAAGACAGGCGCAGAGAGAGCGAACGCCAAGTGATATCGCCACTCAAAGGAGAGGAAAACAACTGCTGGCAGGTTAGTGAAGATGATCAGCCCTCAGTAAGGTGGTCGAGGATTCCATGGTGTGGAGTGGATGAGCTCGGACAATTACAAAGGTTCAGCAGAACCAGGCTCAGGGAGGGGTGGCCATCTGCTGCCACCTATTGCCCTAACTATATGCTTTAGTAAGCCTGCAGTGCGAGAGCGAAGTGCTCTAATAGGGTGATATGGTACTACAAGGTCATTAAGATAAGATGGGGCCTGATTATTTAAGACCTTGTATGTGAGGAGCAGGATTTTGAATTCTGGATTTAACAGGAAGCCAAAACAGGAGAAATCTGCTCTCTCTTTCTAGTCCCTGTCAGGACTCTTGCTGCAGCATTTCACAGCATGTAAACATGTAAAGATGCAAAGAGCTCTGTGGTTGGTCATAAAGTGTTAAACGTGACACCAAACTCAGTCCGCCTTTTCTATTTAAAATACATTTTTTCCTATTGTGTTTGTCCCTATGAAGCACACGTTGCAGTGTGTGCCGATTGTCCTGAGAGAACTGGGGAAGTACAGTCTCCCACAGCAGCTGCTGATCCAGTTCTACACTGCAGTCATTGAGTCCGTCCTGTGCTCCTCCATCACAGTCTGGTATGGTGCAGCCACTAAACAGGACAGGAGCAGCCTGCAGCGGACTGCACGGGTAGCAGAAAAGATCATCGGCACCCCCCTGTCCTCCATCCAGGACCTACAGCTCTCAAGAAGCATGAAACGGGCAGGGAAGATCATCACAGACCCCTCACACCCTGGACACAGACTTTTTGACCTGCTGCCCTCTGGCAGACGGTACAGAAGCCTGCAGACCAGGACCACCCGACACAGGAACCGTTTCTTTCCCCTCGCCATCTCCCTCCTAAACAGTTGACCTGCCACACTGCTCCCACTGCCAGACTGCAACTGCACCTTATGTTCTGTAGTACTCATTCCACTTCATCTCCTTTCTGTCATCCTGTAGTTTATGTATATAAGATTTAGATTGGTTATTTATGGTTGGTTTACACAGCTTTGTGTATGTTTGTGTATCCATGTGTACCATGTATATATCCACACGTGTGTGTGTGTGTGTGTGTGTGTGTGTGTGTGTGTGTGTGTGTGTGTGTGTGTGTGTGGGTGTGGGTGTATTGTGTTGCTTACATTGTTGAGATTTACATTGTTGTGCTTGAGAGTCACCATCTACCAGAACCAAATTCCTTGTATGTGTCTGAGCATATACATGGCCAATAAATGCGATTCTGAATCTGATTTTGATTGTGCACGCTGTTGTGTGCTGACAATGGGGGTTAGTGTTCAGAGCTCACAGTGACACACCCGTGTCAGCTGATTCTGGACTCTGCAGCTCTGCTCACCTGCTCAGGTGCTTTTCACCTTTAAATCAGAGTGCACAGCTTTCCTTTTGGCTCTCGGAGGAGGCGGACGGACTTTTCTCCTCTCCCTTATCTTCCCTGCTTAGTTCTTATGTCCTTGTCTTGTCTCGTGTGTACTACTTTCCCTGAACACTCTCTCACAGTCTGTCTCTAAAACCTAAAGAGAATTATGGATTTGATCAACTGGTCTCTGAATGTTATTGACACCCTTTTCTCAACGAGAAGTCTGGGCTCGGGTGAGCCCGAGTGCCCTGGAGGGACTTTCCCTGCCGGATACACGATGGACGGGTGGCAGAGGATCGTGTGCCTGGCGGGACTGTCGATCGAGGACGCTGAAGATATCTGCCTATTTGGAACCATGATGACAGGGTTCTTGCTGATCGGAGCTGGCTTGGCCCTGACTTATCGGAGAATTAAGAAAGCGGAACCAGCTGTTCACCTGGGTTGGCTGGAAGACTGTTTACTTAGCCTGGCAGGGCGAAGGACACTGTCTCAGCTGAACTATGGACACACATATATATACTGATACTGATAAGCACTCACTGACGCATCACCCTCCCTACCCCGGATCCAACGCCACCTCCAACGCTTACCTCCCCTCTGATGTGGACATCAGGTCAGTTGGAGGTGCAGTCGAAAGATTGCAGCGGTCCCAGATCAGATGTACACACTGGAACGCTTTCCCATGTTGCTGTCTGTGTTTATTGTGCTATGGTGTGTTGATATCTGTGCATTCCTGTATTATCCTTTTGTGTTACACATTTAATAATAATAATAAATAATAATAAAAATAAATAAAATCAACGATTCAGCAACTCCGAAATCTATTGTCACCTGTTTAGCAGGAGTGGGGCGGGTGGAGGTTTGCCACAGCAGTACCACAGCGGTCATGTCAGTGGGGGGATCTCTCTGTGAATTTCACATTCCCGTGGCAGCATGCTCAGTACTTGCTCAGATTTGAAGTTTAACTTTTTGCTGTAGAAAGAAGTTTTCTTCCCATGCAGAGTGTACAGTGGACGCTAATGTTTTTCTCACTTTTTACAGAATCAAACAAAGTAATGTGAGTAAATCCACGCTTTAAACGCTGCATGGTCGTACTCTCTCCTGCACTCCATATTATCCATTGTTGATCTGCACACGTCTGTTGCTGCCACAAACGTCACATGCTTGTACATCATTGTCATGAGACACTCTCACTAACAAAATCCCGGTTTAGTAACGCAGTAACGCAGTGCTCTTATGGGGAAAAAAATTGTAATCTAATTACTTTTTTGCAATAGTAATGCCTTACATAGCTCTTTTTGCACACAAATCTTTTTAATACTTCAATTTTTTGTCTCCATTTATTTATTTATACTATTTGTATTTTATCTGTCCTAGTCCTATTGTACATATTAACCGGGATCTGTGTGTGGACAGCAGAGAATTTCATTGTACAGACAAATGCTTTTCTTTGTACACATGACAATAAACGCTGTGAGTCTTGAATCTTTACTCGTTACTTGAATAATGAGTAAAGTAAGATTCTGCCCACCTCTTGTTACTAGTGACAGAATTGATACCTCAGAGGAAAATAAGGACACTGAAACTAACTAGTGAATGGCCATCACTGTAGTGCTGCAGCAGTGAGTTCATGTTAAACCAGGATATACTGACCACTTCGTCTTTACCAGTAAGTGGCTGTTTGCTGTGCAGCTATCCACCTGTTAACCATAATGTTCCGGTTGAAAATATATGGTGTAGTGTCGGGGGGGTCATCACAGGACGAGCAGCGTGTCCTCCAACTTTTTCTCACACTTTAACTTTTAATAAAATAGGGCTTTTATTTTGAAAGTCACAGGAATAGGATTGCTCTACAAAAAAACTGAAGTTTTGACTTCAGGCGTCTTCACTCCAGGTGATCTCCATGACATCCCACCCGCTGGTATCATGATGGGCGCAGCCCAGTCTCCTGGCCAATCAGACACTGACCCTGCCGGTCCGGGCTCCACCTCAAGACTGCTGGAGTTAATCCAGACTCAGCAACATGAGGACACGTGGAGGAAGGAGGTCCTCAATCTGCTGACCCAACTGGTCCAGATCCAGACGGAGGCGGCCAAACAGCAGGCCCAGGTGGTCGATCAGCTTGGCACCCTGGGAACTCAGGCGAGTCCAGCTTTAGCCCGGCTTTAGTTCAATTTATCTTGGACTTAATGTTGTTGAGTTTATTTGAGATGAGATTAGCGCACGTTTGGTATATCATAAATTTAGCCAAGGATTTTTACAGATACGTCATCACAGTTCTAACTCAGGTTTAGCTGATTTTAGATGAGCATATCTCAGATTTAGTTCAGATGCATTCTTATTAATATTAGTTTAAACTAAATTAATACAGCTTGTCTGAGTGCTGGAAGTTCTGGTTCTGCATTGTTTAAGATTTACAGACCAAGTATGCAAAGAGCCACCCAGATTAAGTCATTCAGAAGCATTGATTAGCCATTTTTAATCTCAGTATCTGCTGAGGAGATCAGTCTAACCTTGTCTGCATGTCTCAGGGGTTGCAGCAGATCCAGGATCTGCAGAACCTGGCTCGTCACCAGAGCCTGCTGGTTGAAAACCATCAAGCTTTACTGCTGCAGACATCTCGCATCGCCACACACCTGCAGGAGACCACCAAGACACCAGCCAGCAAATGAGATTCTCTGACCCTTTTTGATATCATCTTTTCTGATGAAATTACACATTGTTAACCAGCCAATAAGAGTCCTATCAAACAACAAATGATTTTTGTTCTAGCTGAACAACATCACATATTAACCAGTAACGCTCTAACAAACCTGCTGTCAGTTAATCAGTGGATCAGTCAGCTAACAGACCTCCTGTGTGTTAAATCAGATGATTTCAGTGGTTTCCTCTCTGATTTTAAATAAAGTTGTGTTGTATCCTCTTCTCAGTGTTTGTACTTTTATTGAGACCCACTTTAAACTGATGTTGCTAACATCTATAACATCTGCCCGCCCTGAAGAGACTCAGAAGTGCATCGTGGTCTCATAAACGTTTCTCAGGGTTTCACTCTGGTTTTATTTACATGTTAATGTCAAGCAGGTCAGTTTATACACATAACTCATCAAACCGTAACACGTTCGTCTCACCAATGAAAAACTGCGTGAATGTGACTAGGTGACACAGAGCTAGATGTTCCAGGTTATGGGAGCTGACACACAAAATCTGACCAATAAAGGATTAGGGATAAATCCACGTGGAATCCGTAAGCTCTGCTGTTCCCATCCCCGAGCTGTAAATGATGTTTCACAGAAGTTGCGTGTTCATTTCCGTATCGACTGTCTGAGGCATCTGTGTTCCCTCGTCTGTGTTTGACGAATGTCAGGACTGGAACTCTGTTTTCAAACAAACCGCGGACTGGAAGTGTTAGTGTCCAAACTCACCTGCTGGGTGGCCAATCTCTTAAAAGACACAAAGGTCCAATCAGGTGACTCAGCTCTGATTCAAGATTGAAAAAGTTTTTGTCATGTACACCACAAAACACAGATGGTTTTGCAGAGGAATGAAATTCTTACTTTGCAGGTTCCCTTCACACAACTAAAAAGAAAGTAATAAATAAGTAAAGCAGTGCTTATGTGTGGGTGTAATCAGAGTTTAAAGTGCAAGTGGTTTCAACACTGTCACAGTAATAATATATACAGAGTATGCAAAATCAAGGTGTTTATGTAAAGATATGTACAAAAGTTGCTAATTTACAGATTAATATAAATATACAAAATTGAAAATTACAGGTTAAGAGTTAGGACATCAGGATTAGGTTAGGACATTAGGTTAGGACATTGTTTTTCTTGTGACATTACCAATAAGTTTGATGTGTCACATGGCCCTCTTCCTATTGAAAAAACAAAAGTTGTATCCAAGATGGCCGACTTCTAAATGGCCACCATGGTCACCACCCATCTTGAGGAGTTTGCCCCCTCACATATACTAATGTGCCACAAACAGGACTTTAACATCACCAACCATTCCCATGTTATTACGGTGTATCCATATAAATGGCCCACCCTGTACTATTCAGGTATATTCAGGTGTGTGCTCTGTGACCGCTGTGTTTGATGGGTTCAGTTGTCTTTCTGTTTGTTTCAGAACCTCCTGATCCACCATCGATCCGTCTAAATTCTGACTTCCTTCCAAGTAAATCTGATCGAGTTCTTACTGCTGGCACCAATTTCAGCCTCAGTTGCCATGGTAACGGGTCAGTTCACTGGACCAGCACTGCATTTCCACTGGTGTATCGGGGCAACCTACCAGACCCTGTGGAGGTCAAACGTGCTACACCCAGGCACACTGGAACATACACCTGCAGATACACCAACGAGAGCCTGGCGCACCTGAACAGCTGGATCCACCTGTATGTCACAGGTAAGATCAGTAGTCCTCCTGAAGTTCCTTTAGTTAGTGATATTGGTTTTTCCTTATACTTTTAATACAAATGTGACCAGACTGAACTCATTCATAGAATGACCTCCAGTTTTCCATAATCCCCCTCTCTCAGACCCAGCAGATCTCTCCAAAGTGTTTGAAACCCGTCATGGCATCCCCCATCTCAAGGAGGGTGAGGACTTCCTGTTCAAGTGTCTACTGACTGACCCCTTGGTAACAAATCTCACCCTTCAATCAGCGGACGGGAGGAACCTGCCAACCGCCATGAACGTGACCTTTGATCCTCGAAGAGGAGCCCTAATCCGAGACCTGAAGGCTTTGTTCAATGGCCGCTACGTGTGTTCAGGCTGGAAGGATGGCAGACAGTTCAAATCCAGGCCCGTGAACCTGTTGGTGCTCCCTGGTAACACCTGTCTATCTCTACACTTGTTTATCTATACACCTGTCTGTCTGTATACCTATCTGATTACCTGTTTGACTTCACCTGTCTGTATGCAGTGTTGCGCCACCCCCCCTCCCTGTCTGTTAGTCAGGATGAATTTGTCCGTCTGGTAGGAGAGCGTTTTGAGGTTACCTGTCTCTGCAGTAACCCCACCCACTTCTATAATGTTACCTGGACAGACCCAAGAAAGCAGGTGAGAGATCAGAGGTCACCTGTGCGTTTTCAGTCCTAATATTCCAAGTGCTGACTGGTTGTTTGGTTCATTTCAGAAACTGGAAGCCACTAACAGTCGTTACTATGGTAACAGGCGGCTGTACATCAACAGCACTCTGAGCATCTCTGAGGTCACCCAAACGGACAATGGACAGTACATGTGTACGGCAATTAACGAGGCCGGGGTCGCCACAGCAACCATCCAGCTCAAGGTGCTAGGTAAGTTAAGACATTTACTGATAAACTAAAACATCACTACTTCCATGTCTAATGGAGTAAACTGATCCTGCCACAGTTTGTTCCCCCGCTTCAAATCACAGACAAACAGTATCCTACAGTTGTTTATGTTTTTGAACCCATTTTGCACAGAAATGTATTGATAGCAGTGTTGAATATTCTTACACAGTAAAAAAAAACAAAAAAAAACAAAACAAAAAACAACAACTATACGTAAAATAATTAAAGATGGTTTGTTTTTCTGTTTTCAAAAGAGGTAGTGGTGTATTTAATTACAACCTGTAATTTATTGCAGTTTACTTTTACTTACTAATTTAGTGCTGTCAGTGTTAATCTTGTTAAAATTACGTTAACGCCATGACCACATTAACGTGGCAAATCTCCATTAGCGAGTTAACACAGATCACCCCGTGCGCCAACGCGTTAATGAGCTAACCGTGCTAACTCTTTGATGCCGTGCAGCCCCACACACGGAGTGATCCGCATTAACTTGCTAACGGAGATTTGACGCGTTAATGTGGTTATGACATTAGCGTAATTTTAACAAGATTAACGCTGACAGCACTGGTTTAATTGTTTACAAAAGGTTTGAGGTGTGAAATAAACTGCAATGGAGTTTGAAAACTAAATATGTGTGTGTGTGGTTGGAGGATGTATTTGTGCGGGGGTTGGGGGGGTAGTATTCTTGTAAAACATAGCGGGCCCTAGCAAACAAAGTTTGGGGGGGACACTTTTGATCATTTTGGTTGCACCGTTTCTAACCTAATGTTTGTACACTCATTGCCTTAGAATGAGAATGCAGGTTCAAAGTCACACACATCCACCAACAGTATCTCCTCTTCCTCAGAACGCCCTTACCTGAGAATCTACCTTCAGACAAGTGAGCACGTACAGGTCAGAGGACACCTGCCTGCAGCAGATGAAATACAGGTTAACGTTAGTGGTGGGTCACTGGAACCCATCACTAATGTTAGTGCTTACAGAGCTAGCAGCGCTAAAGTTAATGGCAGCAGCAGGGTGGAGGCTCACGAAGGTCGTGATGTGGCCCTCACCTTCCTGCTGAAGGCCTATCCTCCAATCACAAGCCAGCGCTGGACCACACCCACACACCTCATCAACAATGACAGTACGGTGTACCAGGAGAGCTACGCTGCTAACAGCTACAGGTGAGCAATGGCTACAGGCTACTCCCACTCTATTGTCAGGAGTGCCTCAGTGTTTTAAGGTGGTATTTCCTAGGTGGAATATTCTGTGTTCCTTTGAGGTGGTAGTGTTTGTACAAGGGCTTGTTAAGTTGGTAGTGATGGTGTAAACATTTTTTAAGGCAGTATTTTTGATGTTGCAGCTCGGAAGCCACCCTGCTGCTGCATCGCATGCGTCCGGAGGATCGGGGGCAATACTTGTTTCATTTCTCTAACTCCTTCTTCAGTGGCTCACACACCATCGACCTCAAGGTCTACCGTAAGAAAGCTTTTGTAATCACGTTCTTCCTCACCGCAAGCTTCTCACAGTCTGACATCTAGTCGCATGCTATACTATAAGACACCTGAATACACAGTTTCTCCTTTTAGTGGTATTTTCTGATGTTGAGGGCAGTCTAATCTACTTTAACAGAAGTTGCTGAATGTCTGAAACGTTCTAGATGGCACGGTCTGTGCTGTTTTCTCATCCTCTTCTGATCACATGATCCCGAAAGAAGCTCTCAGCTGATGTTTATACCTCTGTTTTTGTCTTTTCTGAAGTCTGAGAAAACAGTTTTGTTATTTTAGGTTTTCCGACTACTGATATCACTTTGGAGAACAGTACTCTGACATGCAACAGCTCAGGATATCCACTACCCACAATTCTCTGGTTCACCTGTCCTGGCATCCAGCCCTCGTACGTATGCTGGCGCTGCCAGCTACAGGCTGCAGAATCATGTGAAATCTGTCCTGAGGGAGGCGCTGTTTTAAAAATAAAAATGTTGCTTCTCTTACAGGTGTGCACACATTGCTACCAATGAGGTTTCTCAGGCCAGTGTGACCTCACAGGACGGTGAGGAGGTGAGGTCCCACTTCCTCCTGTCAGCTGATGATGATGTCACTGTGGAGTGTGTTGCCTCCAACCTCATGGGAGAGTCTCTGCGGGTCTTCCATCATCGTAAGTGTGGGGGAATAAAACTGGATTAATCAGACGGGTAGCAGTTAAATCTCTTTCATTATCAAACTGGTTTAAATAAAGATTCATCAGAGTTCCTCTTTTCTACAGGGAATCCAATCATCTTCACTCCGCCTCTGATTGGAGTTCTGAGTGCCACCGCTGTCCTCTTCCTGCTCCTATTGGTCCTCTTCTACAAGTGCAGACAGGTAAATTTACTGATCCTCCTGTAGAGCTCACCAGGTCAGAGATCAGTCATTTTTGTTGTAGCTAAGCAGGGAGGTGGGTGAGTGGGTGAAGCCTATCAGAGGCTTGTTGGACTGACAGCTTGATGACTAATAAACAATCTTCACCTGCTGTTCTTCTTCTGCCAGAAACCTAAGTATGAGATCCGCTGGAAGATCATCGAAAGCACTGATGGAAACAACTACACCTTTGTTGACCCCACCCAGCTGCCATACAATCAGAAGTGGGAGTTTCCCCGAGACAAACTCCGTCTCGGTACGAAACATTGGGTTTTAATCAGGGAGCATTCACAATGATGGCCGTCTTGAGGTTTTGTATTGTAATGTGAAGCATTCGGTGACAGTGGGAAAGGAGAACCCCCTTTTTAACACGAAGAAAGTTCAAACAGAATCAGGCTCACGCTCACTTTAACCTTCAAACTGAGGATCTGACTCCTCAGCCTTCCTCTCTCCGGCTTCTTCTTCATGTTCTCGACTTTCTGTCTTTCAGGTCCCATCCTGGGCTCTGGGGCTTTCGGGAAGGTTGTTGAGGCCACGGCGTATGGTTTGGAAACTGACAACAAGATCACCAGAGTCGCTGTCAAGATGCTTAAACGTTAGTATGCAGAGTTTCATAATCACAATCCTCATCATTATCATCATTATCATCATCGTATTGTTCGTGTTGTATGATCCAATGTATCACCTGTTTGTCCACAGCAAGCGCTCACTCGGAGGAACGGGAGGCTTTGATGTCTGAGCTTAAGATTCTCAGCCATCTCGGCTACCATGACAACATCGTTAACCTGCTGGGAGCCTGTACTCGTGGGGGTGATGATGATGTTTATTAAATACTGATTGTAGACTGTAGGTCAAAGATTCATTGTGAAAATTTGCAAACTTAAGGTCTGAATACAGTTAAAACAGGTGAGTTATAGAAACAATCTTCCCTCATACAGGTGTTATGACGTCTGTGTATCAGGCTGTAAACATGTTTATTTCTGCTGTAAAATTTTAACATGTGAGTCTATGGGGAGTGACTCACTGCTGCTTCTGCCGGATGCCAGAGGAACTGCAGGTTTGGTTTGATTTCCATCTCAGAGGCTGATGTTCTGTATTACACTAAAAATATAGCACTCCCTGCTGTGTGGTTGCCGTCCTCTGCAGTCTGGAAATAAGCCGCTCATCAACTTAAGCCAAAGTGTGCTTCAAATGAAGCGCCTAGTTCCTGGGGGGTCTATCACGTGGACATCATTTCAGCTGTTAGACTCAAAGAAGAAAAAGAAAAGCCTGAATAAAAGACAGTCATTTCAACTTGTGGTTTTCTGACCTTTGACTATCCAGGGCCTATGCTGATGATCACAGAGTACTGTAGCCATGGCGACCTGCTCAACTTCCTGCGGGGTCGGGCTCAGGACATCGTGGCATCCATGGTGACTGTGGATGAAGTACAGGAAGAGGCTTTCTATAAGAACATGGCGGCCCAGCACGCCAGGCTCCGCAGGTGTGACGCCTCTCAGTTTCAGAGCATCTGTCTTTCATGCTGCTCACACCTGTGCACTTTATTATCATCACAGCCTTTTAGAGGAAAGGAAAGGCTGAGTGTGCCTCAGCACACCTACAGTTACTGATTGTGAATCACTTAGAACAGATCAGATGTTAATACCAAAGTAAACAGTAAAGCAAACAGTCGGAGGCAGATCACGCTGCTTCACACTGACAGATCAGCCAGCTCTAACACCTGTACGCTCTAGGGTTAGTGTATTCCGTATTTGGCAGGTATGCTTGTTGAGAAGTTCAGGTTAGGTTTCATTGCAGCCCCACCATTACCTGTACAAACCCCAGCTGATGTGTAACATCCAATATGTGTTGCAGTGACAGCGGGATCTCATGCTGCTCGGAGTATCAGGAGATGCAGCCAATTCTGAGTCCGGGGCAAACACACCAGGGTAAGAACCTGAACTTACCTCCAGGTAATACACGGCACCACGGTTCTTCGTTCACAGATGGATGTATTCTTCAGTCACACTTCTCCTCCAAACCACCATAAAATCTACCATCAAACTGTCATTACATAAATGCACTGAATGATCAAACATAAATATTGTAAGTAAAGATTTAAACCAAAGTTAACAAATGCACAATCATGCAACCATGAGGGAATGAGTCCGCTTCAGGAACAAAAACTGAACAAAACACTTCCAGACTTCTTTTTCTCTTCTTTACAGCTGCCTTTCACTTTGAAACAGCTTATTTAATCCTTCTTGTGACTTATTTAACTTACAACTTAGCTTCTTTGTACATGCTTTCTTAACTTCCCTTAGTGCCACTTAAAGGGGCCTGTGCGCAACATAGAATGTAACATGGTTCTTACCCAAAAAGGAACAACAATAAATAAAGGAAATAAATAACATACATAATCACAATAAATTAAACAAATTGACATAATTTACATTTATGGCAATTAAAGAACTCATCTCACTGTCTTTCTCACAGGTGTGCAGACAGATGGTCTTTCAGTCAGTGACCTCATGAGTTTTTCCTACCAGGTGTCTCAGGGTCTGGACTTCCTGTCCACCAGGAATGTAAGGAAACACTCACATGGGATCATTTTTCACAACAATCACCATTGTTTCACCTGTGCGCCTCACCTGTGTGGTTCAGTGTATCCACAGAGACGTAGCAGCGAGGAATGTCCTGCTGACTGATCGTCGTGTTGCAAAGATCTGCGACTTCGGTTTGGCCCGAGACATTCGCAATGATGACAGTTACATCGTTCAAGGAAATGTCAGTCTTCATATTTTATTTTGATACTCGTTGCTGTTTATTTTAACAATCACTGTGTTTTATTTTGATACTCGCTGTTTTATTTTGACAGGCCCGCCTCCCAGTGAAGTGGATGGCTCCAGAGAGCATCTTTCAGTGCGTCTACACAGTGCAGAGCGACGTCTGGTCCTACGGAGTCTTACTCTGGGAGATCTTCTCTCTGGGTAACCATGGCAACACCACGCACCACCTCACCACATTTCAGCTCTGGTGATGAGCAGTACGTGACATTCAGCAGCCATTCTCTGAGACAGTCTTCTGTTCACCTGTCCAGGAAAGAGCCCATACCCAAACATTGCCGTGGACACCAACTTCTACAAGATGATCAAAGATGGCGGCCACATGGAGCAGCCTGACTTCGCCCCGGCGGAGATGTGAGTTCACAGATGCTCGTGTCAGTGCTCATAAAGTTGTTTTGAAAGTGACGCTCACCTGTCTCTGCAGGTATCAGCTGATGAAGCTCTGCTGGAGCCTTGAGCCCACCCACAGACCCACCTTCAAAACCATTGGTCAGCTTATCAGCAGACTTCTCCCCTCCACCAATGATATGTCATCACGTTACAGCGACCAGGTGAGGATGTGAAGGGCCTACGAGCCCTCTGTGTCGTCTGACAGGCTGTGCCTCATCATCTTTCTTCTTCTTGTGTCCTCAGCCGACTTACAGGAACATCGACGAGTGCAGAGAAGAAGAAGAAGAAGAAGAAGAAACAATGAAGAGAGAGGATGAGAAGCCAGGTGAGCTCACCTGTTTCTGTGATAGAGTTGCAGGGTCAGAGTCTTTAACCATCATGAAGTCGCCTGGGGTGCAGATGTAATCACGTGATCAGTGTTTAGCGAGTAAAAAGCTGAGTCCCAGTCAGATGAGTTTGGGCGCATTAATGACTTTTGAGCTTCTCACAGGTTTGAAGCCAAAGCCTGATTGGTCCAAAGACCACAAACAAAGCCTTCTGGGACTGTTATGTGTTTATAGAGATGAGTTTGTAGAACTGAAGTCAATCAGAAATGTTGTGATTAATGCAGTCATTAATCATTAACAGTGTGTGTGTTTGTAGTGAGTCAGAGCCTCATTGTGTTGTTACCTGACACAGGTGTATCAGGTTATTAGGAAAACCCTTTTTATGTTAGCTCAGCTAAGAACTGCTGTGATGATAAGAGAGGCAGTAAATGTCACAGTCCTCTCTGTGTTCAGTCAGATCACCTTCTCCATCAGAAGGTAAATAAAGGTTTCACACACACCTGCGGTGCCTTCATGGTACCCTCGGAGAAGCTGT
>NC_141353.1:8542494-8664994 GCF_057382095.1 Aulonocara sp. 'chitande type north' Nkhata Bay
TCAGTTTTATTCCATCACACTCAATTTCAATTCAATTCAATTTTCAATTCAATTTTATTTATATAGCGCCAAATCACAACAACAGTCGCCTCAAGGTGCTTTATATTGTACAGTAGATTGTACAAAAATAGATACAGAGAAAAGCCCAACAATCATATGACCCCCTATGAGCAGCACTTTGGCGACAGTGGGAAGGAAAAACTCCCTTTTAACAGGAAGAAACCTCCAGCAGAACCAGGCTCAGGGAGGGGCGGGGCCATCTGCTGTGATTGGTTGGGGTGAGAGAAGGAAGACAGGATAAAGACATGCTGTGGAAGAGAGAAAGAGGTTAATAACAGATATGATTCAATGCAGAGAGGTCTGTTAACACATAGTGAGTGAGAAAGGTGACTGGAAAGGAAAAACTCAATGCATCATGGGAATCCCCGGCAGCCTACGTCTATTGCAGCATAACTAAGGGAGGATTCAGGGTCACCTGGTCCAGCCCTAACTATATGCTTTAGCAAAAAGGAAAGTTTGAAGCCTAATCTTGAAAGTAGAGATGCAAACACTCAACGTGCTGAACATAAAAGATAAAAACAGAACCTGTGCAGGTCTGAGCTTTAAGGCAACAAAAACAACCCAACAGCGAGTTAAACGGGACACGTGTGAGTGATGTTTGCTGATGTTTTTGTTTATGTCATTAGTTTGTATAATACCAATATTTTTTATTGTACTGGAGACTTCAGCGTGCTTGGCACCCGCCCTGTGATGCTTCCACTGAGATGATATCCATCATACTTTAACCCAAACAAACCTGACACACATGTCTCCAATAAGGATTATTTTATTGTTTTTTTACCAGTAAATAACTGAAGGTTAACTTTAAGTTTACTTTTTTTAATGATGATTATTATGCAGTGGATTGTTATGACCTGCTTCCTTCCCTGTGACAGCTGTGATAGGCTCCACCCCCCCCACCCAACATTTCTCACAGGAAGGGTAATAATGCTGTACCCATGTTCACATTCAGACACATTAAACTAAAACACTGACAGCACGACTCACCTGCACAGGTTCTCACAGGTTCATGTTCGGGATTCTGCAGAGAAAAGTCTCAGTCTGGTGGGGACGGCTTCATGTGTTTATTCCTCCTGAGTCATGGGTTATTCCTCTTCAGCTGCTCAAATTAGACTTTGAACCAGGTTCTGATTCACATTCAAACAAAGTGATTTCAGAGTAAAGCTCTGACTGTCTCTACAGAGAGCCCTGACAACACAACATCTGCATCTACGAAGCAATGCAGAGCAACAAAGCCTACAGAGCGACATCCCTCCCCACGTGGGACAATCTGACCACCTCTCTCTGCTCCTCATCCCTGCCTACACCCCCCTCAGGAAACAGACTTCTCCCAGCACCCAGGTCATTAAATCATGGCCAGATGATGATCTCAGGAGCAGGACCTGGAGACCTTCACTTGGTCTGTTCTTCTCCATGAAGTGTTGTTTAGAAAATGTAACAGCGACCAAGTCATCTGGGTTTATCCTAACTGAAAACTGTGGATGACAAGTGCTTCCTGACTGATAACAACCTCTGCCAGGGTGGAGAGGCATCCAAGCCCTCACTAAATACAATACAATGCCCAGAGCCCCCCCAACACCCAACAGCAGCTGCAAACTTCAAACTCTCTGTATTTATTATTGTAGGGTCTACCTTACAATATAAAGTGCCTTGAGGCGACTGGTGTTGTGAGTTGGCGCTGTATAAATACAATTAAATTGAACCTTCAGGTTTCTGGGCACCCACTTCCCTGCCGATCTCACCTGGACCCACAACACCATCGCCCTGGTGAAGAAGGCCCAGCAGCAGCTGCACCTCCTCCGTGTCCCGAGGAAGAATAACCAGGAGCTGCTGCTGGCCTTCTGCTCCTCAGTGGAGAGCATGCTCTCCTCCTGCCTGGTGTTTGGTACTCAGTGGCCTCGACTGAGAACAGAAAGGTAGTGCAGAGGGTCATAACACTGCCCAAAAATTCCCTGGCTGCCCTCAAACACCCCAGAGCCTCCTTTCTCAGGAAAACCAGGGCCATCAGAGGTGACCCCTCACACCCCGTCTACCACCTGTTTGACCCACTGCCCTCCGGTTGGTGCCTCATGTCAGTCAAGTCCCACACCGCCAGACTCAAATAGCTTCTTACCCTGAGCCATTCAGACTGTTAACAAGCACTACCTCCCCACACCGCACCCCTGTCAAACCCACCACCGATCTGAGCCATGGTCGGAGTGCACCAGTGAAGAAAATGCATTCGTCATCACAGAGCATGACGTGAGGAACACCTTCAGGAGGGTGAACACCAGGAAGGCAGCAGGACCAGATGCAATCCCTGGCCGGGTCCTTAGAGCCTGCGCTGATCAACTAGCACCGGTGTTCACGGAGATCTTCAACCTCTCCCTGGCCCAAGCTGTGGTTCCCACGTGCTTCAAACGGTCCATTATTGTTCCTGTTCCAAAGAAACAACAGCCCGCTTGCCACAATGACTACCGTCCAGTAGCACTGACTTCAATTGTGATGAAGTGTTTTGAAAGACTGATGAGAGATCACATCACTTCTTCACTTCCTGCCACCATCGACTCACTTCAGTTTGCTTACCGGACTAATCGTTCCACAGACGATGCCATATCTCACCTGCTCCACACATCCCTGAGTCACCTGGACACTGGCAGAGGGAATTATGTTAGGATGCTGTTCGTGGACTACAGTTCAGCATTCAACACAATAATTCCCTCTAAGCTTTTCACCAAGTTGACGGATCTAGGACTCAGCTCATCACTGTGTCAGTGGATCCTCAACTTCCTCACAGACAGACCCCAATCAGTGAGGGTGGGAAAACAAGTCTCCCCCTCCATCTCACTCAGCACTGGAGTGCCTCAGGGCTGTGTTTTAAGCCCCCTGCTGTACTCACTGTACACTTATGACTGTGTAGCCACATCCGACACCACCTCCATTGTCAAGTTTGCTGACGACACTGCTGTTGTGGGCCTGATCTCCGACAACATCGAGACGGCCTACCTGGAGGAGATTAGGAACCTGGAGACCTGGTGCCAGGAGAATAACCTCCTCCTAAACATCAGCAAGACTAAGGAGCTGATCGTGGACTTCACTACAAAGCAGGCGAGGAATTCCAAACCCCTCATCATCAGTGGCACGCCTGTGGAGAGAGTGGACAGTTTCCGATACCTGGGTGTCCACATCACTCAGGACCTGTCATGGTCCTGCCACATCAACAACCTGGTTAAGAAAGCCCGTCAGCGTCTCTTCTTCCTCAGAAGACTTAGAGACTTCCATCTGCCACTGAAGGTGCTCAAGAACTTCTACTCCTGCACCATCGAGAGCATCCTGACGGCAAACATCTGCACCTGGTTTGGGAACAGCACCAAGCAGGACAGACGAGATCTGCAAAGAGTGGTGCGCTCAGCCGAACGCATCATTCAATCAGAGCTCCCTGACCTGCTGTCCATCTACACCAAGCGGTGCAAGTCCAAAGCTAGGAAGATTATGATGGACCTCTCCCATCCCAACAATGGACTCTTCTCACTGTTGAGGTCTGGGAAGCGCTTAAGGCCAAAACAGAGAGAATGAGGAGGAGCTTCTTCCCCCAGGCTATTCGGGGCCTGAACCAGGTGTAGACTGGACTCTCCCAAACACGTCACTATAAGACTGGACTCTCACACACGTCACCACACGCACCACCACACATTTCCTATAATCCTATAATTCCTATAATTTATAATCTTTATAATCTCTTCTGCTATTTGCACATTCTTTACTGTAAATTCCTAAGTTAATTTGTAAATTCTGTAGTAACCTGTAAATTGTAAATATTGTAAAACTTTTCTTCTGTCATTTAATGGTCGGGCATTGTACAGCTACAAGCATTTCACCCCCATGTCATACTGTGTATGGTTGTGTGTGTGTGACAAATAAAATTTGAATTTGATTTGAATTTGGTCTGTGTAACCCTCATCACTCAGGAAACACACACAGACTTGGTACTCAGTCGAAGTCTTTTCTCCATGCTGCTTCCACGCACTTTGTTCTGCAATGTGTGCCTTTCTCTTGATAGCATATATTTCTCCTGTCTCCTATTTATACTTTACTCCAGCACAATTGGTGTGGAGCAACCATAATTTTGTTGGCAATACAGTGCTATTCTATTGTATTTTATTCTTTTCCATCTGGAACAACATCTACAGAAATAACGGCATCTGAAACAACATCTGCATCTGGAACAACATCTGCAGCAACAACATCTGCAGCTATAACTGCATCTCGAACATCTGGAACAACAGCCTCTGCAGGGACCAGCATCAACCCTACAGGAGGTGATGCCCCTTCAGCTGCATCCTTCCAGATGTTCATGCAGACATTTTAACATTTTTCTGCTCATGTCTGTAGGAACGTGTGGCCCTTATCAAACTTCCTGTGCTGATGAGATGACGTGTATTCTGACTAGTCAGCTATGTGATGGAGTGGACGACTGTCCTGATGCCTCTGATGAAACTGATGCTCTCTGTGGTCAGTGACGATTTCTCTTTATATCTGACGTTTGTGGTGAGGTTTACCTGTAGAGCTCCTGTGCAGAATCACTGAGAGTGAGTGTGTGTGTCTGTGTGATGGTCTGGAGATGATCAGGAGGATGAGTAGCACTGGGCTTTGCTGTGGTGCATTCAGAGCGCTGTTATAAAGACCATCAGCGCCTCCTGTGCTTTAGCTCTGAGACCAGGTTGCCTCACTGGTTTAATAACAGCAGCTGTGTATAACTCATCAGTATGTCACTGGGCACTTTTCCTGTGTTTGCTGTCTCTTTGGTCAGTTTAGTGTCTGTTGTGTTGATGTAAAAGGTCCACTTGTTTCCAGAGCGTAGAATAGACTGTGCTGTTACACTGTAACCATGGCTCTCTGATTGAAACTACCCAGTTTAATCCCAAACAGTAAACAGCACAAGCAGAAGATCTCTTAAAGAAACATCTCCACAAATGCTTTCCTGTACACATGGGATAGACGTGGTTGGGCACAGTGTTCATTAAAAACATTTAACTTCCTGTGATGATGTCATCACTCTTGTCTTTATAGCAACAGCATGTGACGGACAGTTTGTGCTGAGGGGCCCGAGCGGGTTGTTCAGTTCATCAAAGGCAGACAAATACAACAGCAGCAGCTTCTGTCGCTGGATCATCAGGTTAGACTGGTATACACACACTGTAACACACTCTGTAACACACACTATAACGCACACTCTATAACGCACTTTGTAACACGCACTGTAACACACACATTGTAACACACACCGAGGCGTTCTCAGGCCAGCCGACACATACAATCTCTCCAGCATGTCCTCGGTCTGGGTCTCAGAGAAGTCCTGCCATTAATTAATTCTTCAATCTTAAATATGATCAACCTATCTCTAATAATCGGTTATGTACCACAGGCCTTCAAGTTGGCAGTAGTTAAACCGTTACTTAAAAAAACCATCTCCAGACCCGGCAATTATACCAATTATAATTATTAGCTAATTACAGGCCAACCTCCAACCTTCCTTTCATATCAAACATTCTTGAAAGGGTAATTGCTAACAGGTCATTTGCAGAGGAATGGCTTATTTGAAAAGTTTCAGTCAGGTTTCAGAAAAAGGATAAGACAGGCCCATTTCACAATAGTGTTAGGATGCCTGGGTCGTCGACCCAGGGTTTTTGAGTTTATGTTATTATTTATAATTTCTAGTTTTTGGTTTCTTTGAGTTCTGTCTTATGGCTTATGTCTCTGTCGTCTTTAGTTGCTCTGTCTCCCCTATCACCTGCATCCCCTTGTCTAGTTCGCGTCTATGTGTATCTTAAGTTCCTATATCCCCGTGTTCAGTCAGTGTTTGTGTCTGCCCTGTTCCCACATCTCTGTTCCCTTTGTAGTGCCTGCATGTGAGTCTGTGTCTTTGTTCAGTCTGTGTTATGTGTTTCCTGTTTTACTTTGAAGGTCTGTGTCTTATCTCAGTGTGTTCAGTTTACGCTTCTTTGGTCTCGTCAGTTCTGATTTGTCCCAGCTGTGTTTCCCTCCTGTTACCCATTCCCTGATTGCTCCCTCTGTGTATTTAAGCCCAGTGTTTCTCTGTGTCCGTGTCGCGATCTACCGTTTTCCTAGCTGTGTGTTCTGTCATTCCTCCAGTTTAAGTTTGTTTTGAGTTTTTTCAGTTATGTTATATTTTGAGTACCAAATTAAAGCCTTTTTGAGTTCACGACTGTCTCCGGAGTCTGCACCTTGGGTCCTATTCCTGTCTGCACACAGCGACACCTAACAAATAGATGTACTCCAGAACAAGATAAATCAGCCTTAAAACACTCCTCCCCTACTTTTTTAACCTCCTAGGACCTGGCGTCCACATATGTGGATATCACATTTTGGTTACGAGGACATTATACTGCTACTGTTCTATCAAAATTTTAAACGAATATCCTCATATGTGGCTCTTATTTTTCTTAAAAACACAAACAAGGTAAAAAAAACATCTGGTAATTCTTTGTTTTTACATTCATCGGGTCCCAATATGCCCAAATATCAAAGAGAAATAAAAAATGCATGCCGTGGAAGAGTTCGGATCCAGGCTTGGATGGTCCAAGACATTAAAGGAAAAGAAGGGCAACTTTGGAAATGTTATACACTGCAAACAAAAACAGTTGGTCAGAGTGGATCTCATCAAACCATAGGGAATAATAAATGAACACAACCTGAACAGAGCAAATCACGATGAAGGTTTCAGCTACTCTCTCCACTGCAATAATTCCTCTGTCTAACTTCACAATTCAAGAAAAGAAGGCTGTCACTTCCCTGAGCGTGGGAGGTGCACCAAACAAATCTGATAATCACACAGAAAATACTACACTCCCCAGTGACAAACATACCTATGAAGCCTTAAAACAGCATCCCACAAAAAGACAGTCATCAGTTGCCTACAACAACTTGAAGAAGATAAAGGCATTGACCGTGTTAGGCTTTTTATGATAGCGAAGAAAAATATGCTCCAATTATTTTCACAACTTAGTATGAAAATTGTTAGAATTTTAAATTGTTTTACATGGAGCCATGGATGTCCTCTCTGGCTCAGAGACAAAAAGCTGCCGCCCCCATGCAGTAAACACTTTTTATTGCAGGTCAAAAAAACAAAATGTTAACATGGTTGATCAAAAGAGTTGAGGGTGGCCTTAGGTCTGATGTCGGCTCATGTTTCTTCTTCTGCAACTTTCCCGACATCTCCTTATTTTGAGATGACCATTCTACAGGCAACACTCCCATTACCATGACAACCACCTCTTGTCATCCGGTCATGCCTGTACAGTTAAAGAATGGGAGTAGAGCGTATTTCAGTAGGTTTATGGCCCAAAGAATGGCCCTCTCCCTGTCTGTTAGTATGAGAGTGATTCCAAAACTATTCTACTATACACTGTGTGCAGTGGGGGGGAAAAGCACAAAATATGGGATGCTAATTGTTAGATATTAGCCTTAAAGATAAAAAAATAAATTCCAACAACCACCCTACATACTATGCTATAACATGTAAGTTGAAGCTCCACAAAGGAGTCCCACTCAGACCCATTTCTACCAGTATAAACTCAGCCACCTACAACATTTCCGAGCCCTTATTCAAATCAACTTTTTCAATGAAATTTATCTTTATTTATACAGCACCAAATCACAGCAACAGTCACCTCAAGGCACTTTATATTGTAAGTTAGACCCTACAATAATACATACAGAGAAAAACCCAACAAACATATGACCCCCTATGAGCAAGCATTTCAGTGACAGTGGGAAGGAAAAACTCCCTTTTAAACCTGGGTCAAAATCAAAACCCAAGAAGTGGAATCCTTCACTGCTCACATCAACTCAGTGGATAAAAACATAAAGTTCACCAGGTGAGACACAAAGGATAACTGATTGCTGTTTCTGGACTGTGCCATGCACATTGAGGAGAATGGAAACCTCAACACCGAAGTTTACCGGAAGCCCACACACAGACTAGTGCCTCCTCTTTGACTCCCACCACCCTCTGGAACACAAACTTGGAATAATCAGGACCCTACACCACCGGGCAGAAAATGTTCACTCTAAGCCTTGAGGCAAGGCATTCCAAGGCATTCAAATCAGCAATGATGCACAGAAAAGAACATCAGACACCAACGAGGGAGGATCAGAAGGACAAACAGAACAACATCATCATCCCTGATGTAGCAAGTTTATCAGAGAAACTCAGGAGAGTCTTCTCCAAGCACGACATCCCACTGTACTTCAGACCTAGCCACACACTCAGACACAAACTGGTTCATCCCAAACACAAACCTAACAACACAGTGTATGTGCAGTGCAGCGAGGAATGCTCAGAACTCTACATTGGAGAAACCAAACAGTCACAAGATAGAAGAGCCACATCAACAGGAAAAGATTTTGGACAGAGAAGACAGATGGATTGAAAGAGGTCTGCCTCCTACAATCCGGTTTTGAGATGCCATCCCAGACACTATCATAAGTTTCATGATAGGGTGAGGCAGGGTCTCACAATGGTTTTACCTGAAACCTCTGCTGATAATGACTTTTTTTCACACCTTGTAACAGTTTCTGACTGGAAGATCTAAAACTGCAAGAGATGTAGGGTCCTTGAAGTTCAGAAATACAGGCTGGAGCTTGAACTCCAAGGATTACATTTTTAAAATAAATTCTAAAATGTACTGGTAGGAAATGTAAAGAGATTAAAACTGGGATAATTCAATTCAATTTTATTTATATAGCGCCAAATCACAACAAAAGTCGCCTCAAGGCGCTTCATAGATACAGAGAAAAACCCAACAATCATATGACCCCCTATGAGCAGCACTTTGACAACAGTGGGAAGGAAAAACTCCCTTTTAACAGGAAGAAACCTCCAGCAGAACCAGGCTCAGGGAGGGGCGGGGCCATCTGCTGTGATTGGTTGGGGTGAAAGAAGGAAGACAGGATAAAGACATGCTGTGGAAGAGAGACAGAGGTTAATAACAGATATGATTCATTGCAGAAAGGTCTGTTAACACATAGTGAGTGAGAAAGGTGACTGGAAAGGAGAAACTCAATGCATGATGGGAATCCCCGGCAGCCTACGTCTATTGCAGCATAACTAAGGGAGGATTCAGGGTCACCTGGTCCAGCCCTAACTATATGCTTTAGCAAAAAGGAAAGTTTGAAGCCTAATCTTGAAAGTAGAGATAGTGTCTGTCTCCTGAATCCAAACTGGAAGCTGGCTCCACAGAAGAGGGGCCTGAAAACTGAAGGCTCTGCCTCCCATTCTACTTTTAAATACTCTAGGAACAACAAGTAGGCCTGCAGAGCGAGAGCGAAGTGCTCTAATAGGGTGATATGGTACTACAAGGTCATTAAGATAAGATGGGGCCTGATTATTTAAGACCTTGTATGTGAGGAGCAGGATTTTGAATTCTGGATTTAACAGGAAGCCAAAACAGGAGAAATCTGCTCTCTTTCTAGTCCCTGTCAGGACTCTTGCTGCAGCATTTTGGATTAGCTGAAGGCTTTTCAGGGAGTTTTTAGGACATCCTGATAATAATGAATTACAGTCGTCCAGCCTGGAAGTAATAAATGCATGAACTAGTTTTTCTTTTTTTTTTTCTTTTTTTTTTTTGCCTGTCCCGTTTGGCTCTTTTGCATCAGAATTATTGTCTAAAGGCAAAGAAAGATGCCCAACGGATTTACTTTACCAAATTGACCATCCCAGCCTTGCCGTAATGGTCCATTTGATTCACTTTTTATTGTTTATTTTATTTTCACTTGCTGAATACGGGACAGACTTGACTGGGGAGAAAGAAAGAGGGAAAGAGAAACAGCTGAGAAGAGGGGCGGGGGAGAAGGGCAAAAAACAAAAACCAACAGAATGGGCAGAGAAAAAAAAGGCATATATCGATCACCTGGATCACCTGTTGAGAAAGAAAAAAGAAAACAAGCAGAAGAGAACAAGAGTAATAGAATAAACAACATCACAATGATATATGGTTTGGTTTGGGAACAGCACCAAGCAGGACAGACGAGATCTGCAAAGGGTGGTGCGCTCGGCAGAACGCATCATTCAATCAGAGCTCCCTGACCTGCTGTCCATCTACACCAAGCGGTGCAAGTCCAAAGCTAGGAAGATTATGATGGACCTCTCCCATCCCAACAATGGGCTCTTCTCACTGTTGAGGTCTGGGAAGCGCTTCCGCTCCCTTAAGGCCAAAACAGAGAGAATGAGGAGGAGCTTCTTCCCCCAGGCTATTCGGGCCCTGAACCAGGTGTAGGACTGGACTCTCCCAAACACGTCACTATAAGACTGGACTCTCACACATGTCACCACACGCACCACCACACATTTCCTATAATCCTATAATTCCTACAATTTATAATCTTTATAATCTCTTCTGCTATTTGCACATTCTTTACTGTAATTTCCTAAGTTAATTTGTAAATTTTTGTAGTAAATTGTAAATATTGTAAAACTTTCTTCTGTCATTTAATGGTCGGGCATTGTACAGCTACAAGCATTTCACCCCCATGTCATACTGTGTATGGTTGTGTGTGTGTGTGACAAATAAAATTTGAATTTGAATTTGAATATGGGAATATGACAGTAAATACTAAATATTAAACATTATTGTGCAGCACATAAGATCAACAGCACACAGTGTGCTTTGAGGTAGGAGCCAAAAAGGGTGTAGTTTGTGTGTGTGAGCACCCGTGTGTACACCTGTGAGCATGTACGCGCTTGTTTTTTTAAAAGGTTCCTTCATGTAATGATCTGCTAGAGGGATGAACTAGTTTTTCAGCGTCACTGCATAAATGGAAGAAAGCAGTCTTACATATTTGTTTAATATGTGCGTTGAAGGACACGTCCTGGTCAAAAATGACTCCAAGGTTCCTCACAGCGTTACTGGAGGCCAAGGTAATGCCATCCAGAGTAAGAATCTGGTTAGATACCATATTTCTAAGCTTTTCAGGGCCGAGTACAATAACCTCAGTTTGATCTGAATTAAGAAGCAGAAAGTTAGCGGCCATCCAGGTCTTTATGTCTTTAAGACATTCCTGCAGTTTAACTCATTGGTGTGTGTTATCTGGCTTCATGGACAGATAGAGCTGGGTGTCATCTGCATAGCAGTGTAAATGTATGCTATGTCTTCTAATGATGCTGCCTAAGGGAAGCATGTATAATGTAAACAGAATTGGTCCTAGCACTGAACCCTGTGGAACTCCATAATTAACCTCAGTGTGTGAAGAGGACTCTCCATTTACATGCACAAATTGGAGTCTATTAGATAGATATGATACAAACCACTGGCAAGACACTTCATCTGTTGCCTACTGGCAGGGTTGGGAAGGTTACTTTTAAAATGTATTCCATTACAGAATACAGAATACATGCCCCAAAATGTATTCTGTAACGTATTCCGTTACGTTACTCAATGACAGTAACGTATTCTGAATACTTTGGATTACTTAATATATTACCATGCTTTTTACAACAACATGAATGTACTATTGCTGTGTGATTTATTACTATTACTGAAGGTCCGCGACTCCAAACTGTAGTAAAGGGACCTCTGACTAATACGGCGGGGTCCCTGTCGGCTCGTAGCCGAAAAATAGCTTTACTTTGTTGTGTGGGTCAACTTTTCTTGCGAGAGACAGAGAGGCGTTGAAAGGCTCCAACGGAACTTATTGTTTTCGGAGGAAAACACGAACACGGTGTACAGTCGAGTCTTAATAGCTTACTTACAACTGGGCTCGTCAGGCTCTCTTCTTGGCTGAAGTGGTTATTATTATATTTACATGCTTCCAGCTCCCGTTTTTGCTCGATGACAACTCGTACCTTTCCACTCCCCTTTTTCTCCCTCCTCGCGCTCACAGACACATAACGTGTATGGCAGTCCCTTCTCCCTGCAGCACGGACTACACTGCCCATGATGCTACATTCTTTAGAGCTATGCTTGTAGCATTCTGCCTGTTAGCTTAGCACAACAACAACAACAACGAAAAGGCACTCTCTCACCCAGGAAACACACAGTCGCAGAGAGAGAGAGCATCGCCCTGTAACCATGGCAACCGTAACGCTGCCGCCTGGAACAACAGAACGTAGCTGTCAAACAAAACCCAAACAGTCCTGACCCGCGACAATATGAAACAGGAAAGTACCGCAGTGTAATCCATTTATTTCAACAAAGTAACTGTATTCTGAATACCACCTTTTTAAACGGTAACTGTAACGGAATACAGTTACTCATATTTTGTATTTTAAATACGTAACGGCGGTACATGTATTCCGTTACTCCCCAACACTGCCTACTGGTCAGAGGGCCCGGTGGCGCCAGTGTCCGGCAGCCTCGCCTCTGTCAGTGCACCCCAGGGCAGCTCTGGCTACAGTGTAGCTTGCCATCACCAGTGTGTGTGAATGGGTGGATGACTGAATGTGTAAAGCGCTTTGGGGTCCATAGGGACTAAGTAAAGTGCTATATAAATACAGGCCATTTACTGTAATTCATTAATATCAGGATGTCCTAATAGGTCCCTGTAACACATGTAGCGCCTCTACTCAGGACCAGTACACTCTCACTTCAAATAGAGACCCTAGACATCTTACTAGGTTCAGGAGGAGGTTTTGTTTTGGGGACTCACAAAAGGAGTTGGCTTGGAAGTGAATAACTGGGACCTTTATTGCCTCAGTACCATTTATATACATATACAACACAATAACCCAAATTGCACACTAATAGTGCATTTTAAAGGTGAATACATGTAAAACAAAACAAAATAAAGACATTTAAATGGAAGATTTATACTGAACAGTATCAGAGCTCTTGGGAATGAATGAAACAGATTAAAGTGTTCCTGTTGTGAAGTTTGAATTGTCCTTTAAAGTCGTTGAAAACCCAAACAGGTGTACTGTAGGGGAATTGTCAGTGTGCAAACCCTATTATCCGGGTAGGAAAAGTAGTGCATAGGGCTTATCTGTAATCCAGGGTTGCTTGAATCAGTTTCTCAGGCAAATCCCACAATCCGATCGCATGGCTGGCCACACCATTTCACGATCATCCAGGATCTCATTTGGGCTGTTCTCGCCGTCAGTGGTTCTCCAGAATCCTTCTAGTAGTTCAAAAAAACCAATCTACACAAACAGTGCAGAACAATCAATTTCTTTTCCCATTTTGTGTTCTTAACATGAGCTCATTAACTTCTTTTCCAAATGTATTAATCACAAATGGCATTCCCTTTAGCTTTACCAAGTTACAAGAGTTACAGTAACTTGTTTGTACCAGTATCAACAATTTTATCAAAATTATATCACAACAAAGAACATCAGCAGCTTAAACAGTAATGTAAACAGTCATAGCAATGAAAGTGACATTCATCCTTAAGGCTTACAAGAAAATGTAACTTAATTCAGTGCAAATACTATTAAACTTGAAATATGCTCATATCTATTAAGACATAACCATTCTAATATAAACAGAGCTATTGCTTCTACTTGAATACCTCCCCGATCGGAATATGGCTTCAGTGGGGTGGGGTGGCTAACAGCTATTAGCAGCTAGCATCGCATCTAGCATCGGCATCGTTTAGCTCAAAGCATTCAACACTTATAACACACTGTAAAGAACAACAGGAGAAGTGAAACAACACGCCAGATTCTCATAGCTCCCGATTGGTTTTTGTTCAAAGGTTTCTGAGCTGAATCAGCTAGTGAAATACATTATCTAACTTAACAGGTAGCTAACGAAAGCACGTGACTCACCGGGATTTTCAGACACAAATAACTTGACAGACGTTATTCCCTTTGTGGTCAGAGTTCGGGGCCTAATAAAAGAGTACCTTATTAGCATTTATACGTAAAACAATCTGGTCTCATTAACCGGGTTGCAGTATTGCATACCAAGATACTTTTTCCATGCGCTCCGACACGTACTTGACCGCCATCAGAGGGAAAATCTCACAGGAAGAGAGAGGTAATACTTCCTGCGCACTAGACGCAAGGTCATCAGAACACAAGACTGCATCACAGCGCCCCCTTGTGACAATAACAGGCTATAGCCTTAGATTACAAAAAGGGATTTTGAAGCCCTGTATTTCACATGGGTTACACCCTCCCCCTTTGACCCAGCATGAGCCCCTTCATGCGTCACGCTGTGGTCTACAGATGAACTCTCATAGTCACCTATCGTATAAAGTGCTTGGTTAAAGCTCTCTATGGGGCTCTGCGCAAAGGAAATTAAGGGATTTCCCAACTCAGGATAATGGAAGCGCCTTGGTGGTCGACGTGTCCTTTCTGACTTACGAACATGGTTATTTTTTTCTCCACTGTCAACAGTTTCCTTATGCTCCAGAGCTACCTCAGGGGTTTGTGGGTTCAGATCAATGGTTTCCATAGCTATAGGAGCCTCTACATCAATGGACGGTACATCAATGCTGTCTTCGGCCACAGCTGATTTTTGATTAGTCATAGTTGGTAAAGTTACATCGTCTTCAGTAGGGTGTTGCTCAGCCACAACATCTGGCTCCTCTCCTTCAGCTACTTCAGGAGGTACCCCTACAGGCTCTGCAGGCAGCAAAGGGGAGCTGCCTCTGCAAGGCCCATCCTGAGGCTGAGGGTTTACACAGTCTGCTGGCATAGCTGGTATACAACTACCCTCCGGTACTGTTTTTCCTGTTTGCTGTCGTCTCTTCGGGATTTCAAACACCTGAACCAACTTTCCAGGAATGACAGAAGACTGCCTAGGATAGACAGGTGAGTCATCTTCAGATTCTGATTGCTCCTCCAGTAACAGAGGCTGACTGCGCCTCGTTCTTGGCCTGCAACTCTTTGGCTTGACCTGGTCAACTTCCTCAGCTTCAGATAAGTCACCACAAGGGAGTAAGAGATCCCTGTGAAGAGTTTGAATAGGACCATCTCCATTCATAGACTGTACAACATACACAGGTAGGTCTACCATCTTTTCCACCACTCTGTACATGGTTGACTCCCACTTATCTGCAAGTTTGTGTTTATTCCGAAGTCGCAGGTTCCGCACTAGCACTTGATCACCTTTCTCCAAAGTTGACTCCCTGACAGTTTTGTCAAAACGGCGTTTATTCCGTTCAGCAACCTTCTGAGAGTTTTTGGCAGCGATCTGATAGCTCTCTTGAAGGCGAGCCTTCAGAGCTCTCACATACTGAGAGTGAGATGTAGGAGAGCCATCTTTAACTGGCAGGCAGAATGCAATATCCACGGGAAGCCTTGGCTGGCGACCAAACATTAACTCGTATGGTCTCGTTCTTGGTGCAATTATAGGCGTGAGTTAGTGGTTTCACATAATCGCGCCAATGAGTTTTCTCTTTGTCTCGTAGAGTTCCTAACATGCCAAGAAGAGTTCAGTTGAACCGTTCAACTGGGTTTCCCCGTGGATGATAAGGACTGGTGCGCACCTTCGTGATACCAGCTAGGGCACAGAGCTCTTTAATGAGTTGGGACTCAAAATCCCTGCCCTGATCACTAAGCAGGCGCTCAGGAAAACCATAATGCACCAGAAACTGCTCCCAAAGACACTTCGCAACTGTTGTAGCCTTTTGGTCTTTTGTTGGCATAGCAACAGCGTATTTGGTGAAATGATCAGTTATGACCAGAATGTCTTTGGTGTTGTGACTGTCAGGCTCCAAGGATAAATAGTCCATGCATACGAGTTCCATGGGACGGGTTGTTTGGATACTCACAAGAGGTGCTGCTCTTTCAGGAAGGGTCTTCCTTCTAACACAACGTCCGCAAGACTTAATCTTTCTCTCTACATCAGTTGCCATTTTAGGCCAATAAAATCTTGACCTAACCAAGTCGAGGGTTCTTTCCAAACCCATATGCCCCATGTCGTCATGAAGGCAAGTGAGAATGGTGGACCTTAAAGACTCAGGGACGACAAGCTGAAAGGTGACATTTTCACCTGATTTGCGGGTTCTGTAGAGGAGACCATTTTTCAGTTCCAAACGTTTCCACTCTTTGAGCATTAGTTTAAGCTCTAAGGATGCAGAGTTAGGATTGGAATTTGCTTCACCTCCATTTTCTAACATGTTGACCACATACCCAATAATTGGGTCAGACCTCTGATGCTGTTGGAGTTCTACCTCACTATAGGTAGGTATGACAGAACAACCTAATGTTCCATCATCTGCGTAGACGTCTGGCACCGCATCGGTATGTAGAGCAAGGGACTCTACCAAAGTGATAGAAGGTAGGCTATTGTCAGATTCACCTAAGAGATGACGGTGGCACAAGACACTGAATGTGTCAGCTGTCACATCTTGTCTGTTGGGAGATGAAGAGAGATGATGGGAAGCGAATTGTTTCATTCGCTCTTTTTCTTCAAGAGAAGCATAGTCATCATCCACAGTATCATGTGGCCGCCTAGAGAGGCCATCTGCATCTTGATTGCTCTTACCACCATGATACTTAATATTAAAGTCGAAGGTGGAGAGAGCGGCCAACCAGCGATAGCTGGCAGCATCAAGCTTGGCTGACTTCAAAACATAGGTCAATGGGTTGTTGTCCGTTAAAACCGTGAATGTGTTCCCGTAGAGATAATCTTGGAACTTCTCTACAATGGACCACTTTAATGCAAGAAATTCCAGTTTATGAGCTGGATACCGCTTTTCACTGGGTGAAAGTCCTCTACTTGCGTAGGCAATAACCCTCACTTCACCATCCTGTTCTTGATACAAGGCTGCCCCTAACCCAGAGGTGCTCGCATCAGTATGGAGGACGTATGGTAATTTTGGGTTAGCATATCCAAGCACTGGAGCTGATGTCAGTTTCTCTATGATTACCTCAAAAGCTTCCTGACAAGCAGGTGTCCAACGGCTGGAAAGAGGCTCTTTAGGGTTCAAGTATCCGCTAGGACCGGGTGTCACCTTTCTGCCCTTCCTGTATGGTGGGTAGCCTTTGGTAAGATCATTCAGGGGTTTGACAATTTTTGAATAGTCCTTCACAAACCGTCGATAGTACCCTGCAAAGCCTAGGAAAGACTTGAGGTCACTGAGCGTCTGGGGTCTTGGCCAGGTTTTGAGAGCTCTGACCTTCTCAGGATCGGTCTCTACACCTTTGGTAGACACGATGTGTCCTAGGTATCGCACAGAACTTTGGAAGAAGGAGCATTTTTTGGGAGAAAGTTTCAACCCATATTCTCTCAGTTGCTGAAGGACACGTAGAAGCCTGGTTTCATGTTCCTCCAAAGTGCTGGAGAACACGATGATGTCATCTATGAACACCAGAACTTCTTTCAGATTGAGGCTGCCCACACACCGTTCCATTAAGCGCTGGAAGGTGCTGGGAGCGTTGGTGATCCCCTGGGGCATACGGTTAAACTCGTAAAATCCCAAGGGGCACACAAAAGCTGTCTTGGGCTTATCACATTCCTCCATCTCAATCTGGTAATAACCAGACTTGAGATCCATTACTGAAAACCATTTGGATCCAGCAAGGGCTGAGAAAGCCTCTTCAAGGTTTGGAAGTGCGTACGCATCTCGTATTGTTAACGCATTGAGCTTACGATAATCAATACAAAGACGGACCTCTCCATTCTTCTTTTTAACCACCACAATCGGTGAAGCATAAGGGGACTCTGATTCACGGATTACTCCTGCATCAAGGAGTGCTTGCAAGTGCTTCCTCACAGCTTCATAATCATTTGGGTGGATTGGCCTGGACTTTTGCTTAAAGGGTGCTTCGTCCTTTAAGTTTATGTGATGTTTGACTTTAGATACATGTCCAAGATCCAAATCATGCTGGGCAAAAACATCAGCATAGGCACTTAGACGCTGGGTAACCCTCTCTTTCCACTCCTGCGGGAGGGGAGAATTGCCAAAGTCAAATGTCAAATCTGGGTGAGCAGGTTCATCAACTGGCTGTGCAGTAACATTACAACATTTCACAGTGTCATCATTTTTGGTTGAAATGGGTGATTCGTCATATATCTTTGCAGGACTATGGAGCTCTGCAATGACACATCTAGAAGGCAGTGTTACGTCATGCTCAGTTTCATTTCTCACCCATATAGGTAACCTATGAGGATGCTTCTTGGGCAAAGTGACAAGACAGCACTCCACAAAAATTCCCCCTGGTAAGGTGGATGTCGTTGGCTGTTCAACAATGGCACATTCACCAGCACTGCTGGATCTGACACAGCCTTCAAGGAGGACCCTCCCTTGAGCTGGTACTACGTGTTGCACCTTGCCCTTAAGAGTTACAAAGCCATCGTTTCTGGCTAGGTTTATCTCTCTCCTGACCTTGAGTGTACGGAGGATCTGCCTGTAACCATAGACCGACGACAAATCATTGGGATCTTTACCTTGACAATATTCGTCGTACAGAACATCAAGTGCATTTGTCCCAATCAGCACAGGCAAGTCACAGTTAGAGCGTAAGTCAGGTACTACTAAAGCAAGGCTAGAAACCTCAGGCTCAGTTTCAATAAAGCTTTTTGGAAACTTAAGGCTGATGGGTATGTATCCCAAGTAAGGAACATTTTGGCCACTAGCAGCCTCAACATCCAGGCCACTGATAGGCTGAATGGGATGTTCTGAAAGATTGGTGTTGTAAAATGAAGCGGATACTGTGGTCACCTGAGACCCAGTGTCAAGGAGACAACTGCAATTGACTCCCGACACGGTAACATTTGCTGTACATTTCTGTCCTACAAGTCCCTTGGGTAACCTAATCTGGGGTCGTGCTGCACGAGAGAGAGAAGATGCTTTGCTCTGAGGTTCCAGTTTGGGACGTTCATGATTACTTTCAGTTCCTGGTAGTCCCTCCCCAGAAACTGATTTTAGTTTAAAGCTGACATATTCTGTTCCTCCCAGACTTGTAGTTTTTGGTTGAACTCCTTACGTTTCATTTCAACTAGTTCAGGGTTTGGTTCATTGCTGCAAGAGGCAGCAATATGACCATCCTCGCCGCACCTGAAGCAGTACCATGGGCGTGGCTTCTTAGTGAGCTTAGTCTCGCTTGGGTCAGATTTCTCTTTAGGAAGAATCTTGAACTTAGGTTTGGTTTTCTTATTTGGCTTGTCAGAGTTCTGGCTTGAACTGTCAATAGCTGATGCTTTCAGTGAAGCCACTTGGGCTTGTAGCTTTGCAAGTTTCCTTTCTAACTTATGTGCATCAAAAGGCACTAGCCTATCATTAACAGCTGATACGTCTGTATCATCAGTGACATACTCTCCTACTTCAAGGGAGTTCAAATGTGCCTTAGGTTTAGAAATGCCTAAGTGCTGTTTCATTCGGCTGGACTTTGCCGCTTGCCGGTCCTCCTCAGTACGTAGCATGAGGAGCAACTCTGGAAATGAAGGTGGCTTGTCCTTCTTCTGCTCAAGCTGCAAGGTTGTGATCAAGCTGTTGTTCCAGGAACCTCTACAAAACTGTTTAAGCAGTTGGCGATCTGAATCATTTGTAGTGATGCCACCTCTTTTAATGACTTTACTCAGGGTTATCTGCAACCGCTGTAAATAGGCAGAAGGCTTTTCACCTGAGTTCTGGTTTGTGCTCAGGAATTTGGCAAAAAGCTCATCCCCATCATCAACAGTACCATACGCTGAGTCAAGAAGGCTGAGATAGTCATGGGGAGAAGCGTTAGGACCAAGGTGCTTTACAATGTTAGCAGCTGGTGGAAGAAGTCAAGTCAAGTCAAGTCAACTTTATTTGTCAATTCTGCCACATGTACAGGACATACACAGAATAGAAATTGCGTTACTCTCAAACCCTAGTGATTAGAAAAATGCAAATAAAATAATTAAAAAGTAAAAATTTAAATAAATACAATACAATTTTACGTATAACAAAAAAAAAGCTATGCAATATACAATATACAATATTCAAGTAAGAAGGCATAGTGGTGCAAAATAGGCAAATAGTGCAAATGGGGATTTAGTAGTGTACGGTAAGAGATAGTGTAACAACAAAGTCTTATGAGGTCCAATGCTTAAGCAGTCCAATGCTCCACAAAGTGACTGGAGCAGGCCAGTGAGTGCGTCAGAGAGTGTGTGTGTGTGTGTGTGTGTGTGACAGAGTTCAGTGAGACCGTGGTGGAGAAGAGGGGAGAGGGGGGCAGAATCGGGAGGGAGTTTAGCTTCCTGACAGCCTGATGGATGAAGCTGTCCTTCAGTCTGCTGGTCCTGGCCTGGAGACTCCGCAGTCTCCTCCCTGACGGCAGCCGCTTGAAGAAGCTTTGCATTGGGTGCGTGGGATCAGCCGCTATGCAAAGGGCTTTTTTAGTGAGACGGGTGCTGTAAATGTCCTGGAGGGAGGGGAGAGAGACACCAATGATCCTCTCTGCAGCTCTCACTATGCGTTGGAGGGTTCTATGGCAGGACGCATTGCAGGCTCCAAACCACACAGTGATGCAGCTCGACAGGATGCTCTCGATGGTGCCTCTGTAGAAAGTGTACATGATGGGGGCTGGAGCTCCTGCTCTTCTTAGTTTGCGGAGAAAGAAGAGACGCTGCTGTGATTTCTTGGCCAGTGCTAACCCTCTCAACTATTTTCCTTACCATATGTTTGTCAGATATGGTACAATCTATGAGGTGGAATTCAACATTGTTGCGCCACGTATCATAATCAGCTTCGAAAGTAGAGCAAGGGGTTTTCCCCGAGAAGGGCCTGAGCTTTGCATGACCTTGAGAAGGCATTTCATTGTTCTTAATGACATGCTCAACTACTACTCTCTGTACTTCAGGTGTAGTGAGCTGTTCAGGTGGTAAGTAGATAGTGGTTTTTCTGTGCGAGGGAGTCACTTCTACACTTGGAGAGGATGAGTGAGAGTCATGCTCAGGCAAGTGGGTTAAATCACTGCCCAGTTTAAGAGGACTTTGATGCTCTATGATGGCTGGTTCATCTTGGTCTGTGTCACTAGTGAGCTGCAGATTCTGATTAGGCACTGTTACATTTGGTCCAACTGCGGGATCACTCTCAGTGGACTTCTTCATTCTGGCCAGCTCATCTAGTAAAACCTTCTCAAAATCTGCACCACTCAGTTTAGCAAGCCCTTTCAGTTCAGTTAGGTAAGAATGGGTTAAACATGAACCCCTGTCTGCAGCATACAGCGCAGACAGAAGCTGGATATGATGGACAACACTTGGGTTACGGCTTTGTCTTTTGCAAGGCAAGCTATCCTTAAGGAACTGGACTGGTTCACCTGATTGGAACTCCACAATGGCTGTGTTTTTAAACTGTGCCTCTGTGCTAGTTACTTTGATTACTCTTCCAATAGAACCAAACTGCCCTAAGTAATCAATAACCTCATTGTCAACCTCATCGCCTGTTAACCCTCCTGCTAGGACAGAGTTAGGTACTTTGACACCTTCACTTTGGATTACATCCATGTTGTCTTATCAGAATCAGAATCAGAATACTTTATTGATCCCTGGGGGAAATTATTTTTTGTTACAGTGCTCCATTTTAAACCAACATTAAGACAAGACAGACAATACGCTAACTAAGAATAGTACAATATATACATATATATACATACATACATACATAAGTCACTTATAAATAAATATTTGGAAAAGAAACATGTGTAGTTGTAGCAGCAAATTATTGCTCCAACCCAGAATGTCATGGATAATTGTAATGATTTGACCCAAAAGGCATGAAAGCACCAGTTGCTCAACTTCCAAAATAAAAGGAATTAAACCTCCTGGCTGGCTCGCCACGTTTTGTGTAGCGCCTCTACTCAGGACCAGTACACTCTCACTTCAAATAGAGACCCTAGACATCTTACTAGGTTCAGGAGGAGGTTTTGTTTTGGGGACTCACAAAAGGAGTTGGCTTGGAAGTGAATAACTGGGACCTTTATTGCCTCAGTACCATTTATATACATATACAACACAATAACCCAAATTGCACACTAATAGTGCATTTTAAAGGTGAATGCATGTAAAACAAAACAAAATAAAGACATTTAAATGGAAGATTTATACTGAACAGTATCAGAGCTCTTGGGAATGAATGAAACAGATTAAAGTGTTCCTGTTGTGAAGTTTGAATTGTCCAGTCTGAATTGTCCTTTAAAGTCGTTGAAAACCCAAACAGGTGTATTGTAGGGGGAATTGTCAGTGTGCAAACCCTATTATCCGGGTAGGAAAAGTAGTGCATAGGGCTTATCTGTAATCCAGGGTTGCTTGAATCAGTTTCTCAGGCAAATCCCACAATCCGATCGCATGGCTGGCCACACCATTTCACGATCATCCAGGATCTCATTTGGGCTGTTCTCGCCGTCAGTGGTTCTCCAGAATCCTTCTAGTATTCAAAAAAACCAATCTACACAAACAGTGCAGAACAATCAATTTCTTTTCCCATTTTGTGTTCTTAACATGAGCTCATTAACTTCTTTTCCAAATGTATTAATCACAAATGGCATTCCCTTTAGCTTTACCAAGTTACAAGAGTTACAGTAACTTGTTTGTACCAGTATCATGTTCTTTGTTGTGATATTATTATATCACAACAAAGAACATCAGCAGCTTAAACAGTAATGTAAACAGTCATAGCAATGAAAGTGACATTCATCCTTAAGGCTTACAAGCAAATGTAACTTAATTCAGTGCAAATACTATTAAACTTGAAATATGCTCATATCTATTAAGACATAACCATTCTAATATAAACAGAGCTATTGCTTCTACTTGAATACCTCCCCGATCGGAATATGGCTTCAGTGGGGTGGGGTGGCTAACAGCTATTAGCAGCTAGCATCGCATCTAGCATCGGCATCGTTTAGCTCAAAGCATTCAACACTTATAACACACTGTAAAGAACAACAGGAGAAGTAAAAACAACACGCCAGATTCTCATAGCTCCTGTTGTTAATGACAAGTAGTTAAACATATGCCATTTTATGACCAGTAGTCAAGGTAGTAAATTAGCTTAACAGCTGCAGGCCATATATTAGCCTTTAGTTCTAATGGTGTACTATGTATGTAGTTTAGTCTTTATTATACTCTTGAATAAAAGAAACATAATCATTTGTAGTTCATTAGACAAAATGTGCATTACTCTGTATCCTTGATCAGCTGTGAATGTCTGACACTGTTTTCTTGAGAATGTTTTACTGCTGAATCATGTGAAGAAGGCCATAACAGGGAGACTAGGTGTCTGAGCAGAAGAGATAAAACCACATTCTTCACCCCCCTTCCAGTTTCACACAGAAAGACAGGGAGGCAAGGTCAGGAGCCAGGCTCACTAAGAATTAGAAAAACATGTGAAGATGCAGCTTTTATGACAAAGAGGGGGGTCAGGATTAGCTATAAAAGTCTGTGAAAGTTGCCACCATTTTGAGACATGCTGTCGAACCTCTGCAGGCATCTCTCCCGTCCGGACGTTGTAATGCTCTTATTGTGATTTGTACCGAAATAAATGATTGTTGATTGAGCATATATACACCGAGTAGTGTCCTTCCTTCAGCCCAAAGATTCAAAGAACTGCGTGTTTTCAACAACTTGGTGCCGTGTGACCCGGATCTTTGGTGTGCTGAGGAGGTGCAGATTTGGCCTTTGGTGAGATCGTGGGGCAAGGCGAACGGAAGACCGGTCTAACAACAAAAAGGTAAGCACAACCTGTTGTATTATACCAAATGTGCATATTGGGCTTTCCAAATTAATCTGTTCGCTGAGTCACATGTATTTTCACAGTAAATTTGTCGGTGTCTGGTTTTTGGCGCAAGATACTAACAACAGAAGTTGAGGCTGAATTCCAGGGTGTTAAATAAACTGCTTCTACCGAGATACTAATAACACACTACGTTGGTCTAGATTGCAGTAATCTGCTTCTACCGAGATACTAATAACACACTACGTTGGTCTAGATTGCAGTAATCTGCCTCTACCGAGATACTAATAACATACTACGTTGGACTAGAGTGCAGCCACTTTACCTTCCACATTTAATTTTGTCTAATACTGGCTTCTGTAGCAATAATACGTTAGAATTTCTTCTGAAGACGCGGCCATAAGTTCAGTACATTGAAGTCGAGGTTTGTTTATTTTGTTTATGGTGTCAGTGACGTCCTGGCTTTTGCCGGCTATGAAATAGAAGTTGATTTAAGGACAAGCAGATACTGGCTTCACGGTGCAGTTGGACGCTGGCAACGCGAGAGCGAAACACGTCCGTAGGTTTGGTTTATGATACGGCGTGTTCCGGTGGTGCGGCCGTGAAGTGCAGTAGTGGTTGGTGCTAATTTTAGTACATTTGAGAGAGGTTTTGACGGTGGTTTGTGGCGTCAGTCGAGTATAAAGGGCTGCGGCCATAATACAAAGTAAAAATTTAAGTACAGAGCAACACCTGGTTTATGATGTCAGGTATAACTTCGGGGATGCAAGCATCACGTTTATGATGCGACTTTGCCCCGTGGTGGCGGTCATAATCGCAGAGAAAGGGGTATTTTGGTCTATGGTGCAGTGTGCTTTAAGAAGATCTAATAGTTGAGCTCAGAGGTTTCTGTGTAAAATTCCCGCTGAGGAAAAGTGTTGTGTGTGAGTGTCAAAGCGCGCTCTGGGTGAGAGTGTGTGTGAAGCTGCGAGGCGCGCTCTGGGTGCTGTCTTGTGGGTGAAGCGCGCACTGAGGGAGAGTGTGACTGAGGCGCGCTTTGAGTGTGTTTTGTGTGGAGTGTGAAGCGTGAACACAGTGACAGTGACGGTTGATGTGTTTGACTAGGAGGACATTAGAGCAAATACACATTTTAGGATCAAAGGTTGATGCCTAGTGTACCTGTGGAACATTTGCCCTAGGAGTGGCGACCCTCCTGTCCAGGGACGCTTGGCCAGGACCGGCGGCGTCCGGGTGCCGAGGTGGTGACTTGGGGAGGTGAGGGCCCCCGCATAGCTACGGAAATAACACTGGAACGACCGTGTAATCACGGGTTCACATTTATTTCCGGACTAGAACAAGACACATTTTGCGAACAAACGTTGAGTCTAGATTTAGTAAAGAAATATAAAAAGGTTGAATTCCTCGTTTCAGTGGCTGAAATTGTTGTGTGCCTGTCCCCTGACGAGTGTGAAATTAGAATAAAGAGGGAATTCGGAGCCACATAGAGATAGACGGGCATAATTGGGTGTATTACTCTGTGGTGTAAATATTTAAAGTATTAAAAATATATAAAAAAAAAGGAGTGAAAGGGCGAGAAGTGTGTGGTGGTGTGAATATGTCGGGTCTTAAATCTGACATAGAAAGAGGAGAAATGCAGGGTGAGTGGAAAACTGTTGATGAGCAGGTGAAGGAGTTGTTGCGGGCGCTGAGGGTCATGCGACCTGGCAGCGTGGGTGAGAAAAAATCAAAGGCTGCAGCTGTGGCAGCCAAAGTTAAAAAGTTGTGTGATAAGGAAGGAGTGAGAGGAGAATCAAGAAGTTCGTTGGCAAAATTACTTCTGGGAATAGCACAGAAGCGTCAGGAAGAAGAACAGGACATTAGTACACAGTTAGAGGAGGCTGCTTTTTGGAGCAGGCGGAAACTCGGGAAAAAGTTGCAGGAAATTCAGGAGGAGAAAGCCCGTGTAACAAGGTGGGCTGTGACATGCCAGGGGGTGGAGCACTGGATGAGGGAGAAAAGGGAGGAGCCTGAGAAGCTGATGCTGCCGGCTTCTCCGGTGAAGTCATCGCTCACTGGCTTTCCCCCTCCCTATCAGGCCCCCGCCCCCCTCTACCCTGTGCTGAGGGTGGAGCAGGGCTGTCTCTGTAGTGAAAATGGCCAAGTTTTAGAAGTTACAGGAGGCTATGTAGATTGTGATATATCTAAGGAGCCCAAACGACCTACTCCACCCCCGAGGGGTGAAATAATAAAACAAAGCTCCACTTTTGTTAATGAAGAGGGAGCTTGTGGCGGAGTGCAGTCACCGCCCATGAAACAGTCTCCCCAGCAGGTAGAGTCTGAAGAAGAGCGGGCTGTGCGGCTGCTTGAAACAGCTATAATAACTCTAGAGCAGCGTCATCAAATTTCTGAGGATGAGACATGTAGTGGAGTAGTTGTTGCACCACAGGTTGAGAAAGGTGAGGTGTGCGGGCCCGATGGGGACGCATACGAGGGCTGGTTATCAGGCACACTGGATGATAATACACCAGTAAGTGTCTGGGAAAAGCAGAAATTAGATGCAGTGCCGGAGCTAGAAGAGGCTTTTTACAATAGAGCAGCTAGAGAAAAAGCAGGAAGAGGCAGAGTAGCTAAACCTAAACTTCCAAACAAACCACACCCCATGACACGTCGGAGCCAGGATGACAGGGACACTTTGTCTCTGCCGGGATCATTTCCCCTGGTGGTGACCGCTGGGGGTCACATGAAATACAAGCCATACGGGGTGGGAGATGTAACTGCATTGATTGAGTTATTACCTCCTATTACAGACGGAGGTGCAGGGTGGTTGAGAGAATTTGATAGAGCAACAACAGGTGTTCAACTGGCCCTAGGTGATTTCAGAGCTGTGGTGGCCAGATGTGTTAAAGGCACAGCACTGGATGACATAGAAAAAATAGCAGGTACAGCATTGATGGCTGATAGCATCCCGTTTTGCCGTGTTGTGAATGAAATATCTCATGCATTACGTGAAAAATATCCCACTCCAAATGCTGCTAAGATTTTGAAGTTGTTGTGGAAGCCTGATCAAACTCCAAGGGAGTACATAGAACAGGCTAAAGCCACATGGGCCCTTAACACTGGCCAGCATCCTGGTAGAGAGGGGATGCAACAATTGTGGTTTAGAGACGCTGTGTTAAAAGGTGTGCCCGAAAAGGTCAGAGTGGCCATGACTGATAATCCCGACATGGAGGGAGCAGAGTCTCATGTGTGGGAGAAACATCTGGTGCATCGCCTGCAGACAGCCCATGATGAGGTTATGGCTAAAACTGAGGAGACAGATAGCATGAAAGAGCAATTGTTGAAATTACAGCTGGGTGAAATGAGGGGAAAAGCAAATGACAAGAAAAAGGATGAAAAAATAGCAAAAGTAATGGTAGCTCAAGGTTTCCAGCAAATGGGGACTGATGTTGATCCTAATGCATTGCCAGTAGACACACCGGGACCCGCGCGAGGCACAAATTGGGGTGGCCGTGGGGTCGGTAGAGGAAATTGGGGCTCACGTGGTGGTCAACGGGGAGGAGGCGGCGGCATGGGCAGGCAAAGGGGTGCGCCAAGAGGAGGTTTATATGTGCCAGGGACTGTGTGCTTCAACTGTGGTCAGACTGGACATTGGTTTCGAGAGTGCCCAGAACCACCTCAGCCGTTCAGCAACAACATGCCACGTTCAGCCAGAAGGGGGCGTGGACAATGGTCGGCCCCGAACTCACAGATGGCTCCACCAGGCCAGTATTCAGTGGAATACGGGCAGCAGGGACAATACTGACACACCCCACAGAGAGGCCTGGAAATAGGGGGAGGGGCAGACCCCCTGTTACCACTGAGGGTTCATGGACGTAACCTGCCCTTTTTAGTGGACACAGGAGCAACGTATTCCACCATTCGTACGGCTCCTGACGACATCCCACTCACAGACACAAAAATCAGTGTTATCGGCTTCTCTGGGGTAACCATGACTTTGCCAGTGACTGTCCCTCTAAAGACGGAGTTAGGACGCCAGTCCTTAACCCATTCATACATGATTTCATCACAAGTTCCAGTTAATCTGTTGGGCAGGGACCTGCTCATTAAGCTGGGAGCTACTATCATGTGTGGAGCTGATGGATTGACAGTGACTTTGAGAGATGGCACACAGCTGTCCTGTTTGCAATCAGGAATGAGAGGACAGTGGCTGTTATCTGAGGATTGTGAACGTACAGCGCAGATTTACTGGGCGCGACTGACCACATCAGATGGAATTCTGGCACAGTACCAACTCTGGCGTCCCTGGATAATGTCCATGTCTGTTTACTCTCCCTTGCGTGACCCCTACCACGTGACCTTGTTTTATGATCGCGAACGCACTGAGTGCTTTGAGGAATTGTTTAACGAGTGTTTAGATGAGACAACTTGGGAGCTTAACTCTCAGGACATTTATGTTGGCACAGCTGGAGTGGCAGCGTTTGTTCCACTCCCTGAAGATAAAATGTGTTGGTATAGAATGGGGGATGAAGCGGTTCCCCATGTGTCTTTGGCAGTACACGAGGGTCATCAAGCAAAAGATTTAGGCCCCATGGTGAGAACAGCCACAAGGGCCACAGATTGGCAACAAACACAACTCACTGATGTCTCATACTCACCCAGTTGTAAAACATATCGAATTTCTGTGACTGCTACTGATCAGAGTGTGTTAGAGCATAAATTTTTAAAGCGCACACATGGCAGGGAGAAATCTGATCACGAGGAAGCTGTTAAAGGCTTAACAGAACTCCCAGACACTCTGTGGTCTAAAGGTCCAACTGATGTGGGTTTAACATTTTGTTCACCCATCACATTTGAGTTAAAGGATGACACCCCTATTTGGCGTTCACAATACAGACACAGTCCAGAGGCAGATAATGGTATTGCAGAAACTATTTCAGGGCTCCTGCAGGTGGGTGTGCTGGAGTCGTCTTCCTCTGCATGGAACACTCCGATCCTCCCAGTTGAAAAGTCAGGCACGGGCAAGTATCGCATGGCACATGACCTTAGGGCAATAAACGCTGTCCTTAAGACACAAACAGTACCTGTACCAAACCCCTACACAGCTCTGACTAATTTATCTCCAGATCAGCGGTGGTTCACATGCATAGATTTGGCAAATGCTTTCTTTTGTCTCCCTCTGCATCCATCTTTAAGAGATATTTTTTCATTCACATACAGGGGCCAGCAGCTGCGTTACACACGGCTGCCGCAGGGTTTTGCCCTTTCACCTGGCATTTTCAATCAGGTACTAAAAAATGCTCTTTCTCCATGTGTTTTACCTGAAGGATGCACACTGATCCAATATGTGGACGATTTGCTGATTGCCGCTAAAACAGCTGATGCTTGTTTTCAAGCGACACTGACGGTGCTTCGCCAGCTGGCTAAAACAGGCTTTAAAGTAAGTAGAGAAAAACTCCAACTTGTCAGAACTGAAGTTACATTTCTAGGTCGTGTGGTGGCGATGCAGACGGTGGGCATGTTGGCGTCCCAGAGGGAAACAATTATGTCACACCCCCAGCCACGTACAGTTAAAGAAATGTTGTCATTTCTTGGGCTCACAGGTTACAGCAGACACTACATTCCAGACTATGTGGGCAACACTAAACCCCTCAGGGATTTGGTAAGAGAACACGGCATGAGAGATCTCACAGCTAATCTCAACTGGACCACTGAAGCTGAAATGCGGTTCATTGCATTAAAGCAGGCCCTGTCTCGTGCAGCAGATTTGGCTATCCCCGATTATAACTCACAATCCAGTGCTCCACCCCCTGGCATGTCACAGCCCACCTTGTTACACGGGCTTTCTCCTCCTGAATTTCCTGCAACTTTTTCCCGAGTTTCCGCCTGCTCCAAAAAGCAGCCTCCTCTAACTGTGTACTAATGTCCTGTTCTTCTTCCTGACGCTTCTGTGCTATTCCCAGAAGTAATTTTGCCAACGAACTTCTTGATTCTCCTCTCACTCCTTCCTTATCACACAACTTTTTAACTTTGGCTGCCACAGCTGCAGCCTTTGATTTTTTCTCACCCACGCTGCCAGGTCGCATGACCCTCAGCGCCCGCAACAACTCCTTCACCTGCTCATCAACAGTTTTCCACTCACCCTGCATTTCTCCTCTTTCTATGTCAGATTTAAGACCCGACATATTCACACCACCACACACTTCTCGCCCTTTCACTCCTTTTTTTTTATATATTTTTTTTTTATATACACAATCCATGCCAAGGGACATAATAATTCACCAGACATTTGATCACTGTTTTGCTATCCTCTCTGCGGGTAGGCCACGCCTCTGGCCAACCAGTCAGTCCATCCACACACACCAACAGATATCTACACCCTCGAACAGTGGTTATCATGTCAGTGTAATCAATCACAATTTCCTGGCCTGGTCTTTCTGGCAAAGGAAACTTACCCATTTCTGGTTTCACGGTGGGCTTCGGATTGTGTTGTCCACAAATCAGGCAGGCTCTCACATGTTCCCTTACCAGGTTTTTCATGTAGGGATGCCACCAATGACACAAATCCCTTTCCATCTGGGCCACTCCCACATGACCTAACCCGTGAGCTTCTTTGATTTTTTCCTGGGCCACTCCTGCTGCGAGCACTGGTCGCCCGTCGGGCCCTCTCCACAATCCTTCTGATTGTACAGCCCCTCTTTCCTGCCACACCGCCTTTTCCTCGGGTGAGGCTCCTCCTTGGGCCTTTTCGATGTCCTCTCGCTTTTGGGCTGGCAGGTCTCCCCATTCCATACCCATACTTACCATTTGTTTTCCTTCCTTATAGCCTGCCGCCCGTTTTGCTTCCTCGTCGGCTGCTCTGTTTCCTTTCGCCACCCAAGTGTCAGAGTCGTCATGCCCTTTACACTTTATGATAGCGACCTCCAGAGGCTCTTTCAGAGCGTCCTCCAGCTGTCTCATTTCCTCCTCATGTTTGATTGGTTTGTTTGTGGCTGTTCTGAATCCAGCCCTTCTCCATTGCCCCAACTCTACATGTGCTGCTCCGAAAACATATGCTGAGTCAGTATAAATGTTAACTCTTTTTCCTTTCCCTAACCTCAGAGCTTCTATCACTGCAATAAGCTCTGCTCTCTGTGCTGACTGAGGCCCTTCTAATGTTCCTGATTTCTCCACCAGCAGCTGGTCTCCAACTCCTTTCATCACTGCATAGCCTGTTTTCAATCCTTCACTCGGATCTCTAAAACAACATCCATCTGTAAAGTAATCATCTGCCTCACTCACCGGTTCTGCTCTCAAATCAGATCTTACTTTCTCTTCAACCTCTACTATTTGTGTACAGTCATGAGGCGTTCCCCCCCCCATTTGATCTGCCATGTTAATCCCTTCATGTGTGAAGGTCAAGTTTGGAGACTCCAGAATCTTAGTCAGTCTCTGTTGTCTCAATGGGGTCATTGTAAATGCCTGTGAGTTCACATAGGCCACCACACTGTGGTTTTTGTTCAAAGGTTTCTGAGCTGAATCGGCCAGTGAAATACATTATCTAACTTAACAGGTAGCTAACGAAAGCACGTGACTCACCGGGATTTTCAGACACAAATAACTTGACAGACGTTATTCCCTTTGTGGTCAGAGTTCGGGGCCTAATAAAAGAGTACCTTATTAGCATTTATACGTAAAACAATCTGGTCTCATTAACCGGGTTGCAGTATTGCATACCAAGATACTTTTTCCATGCGCTCCGACACGTACTTGACCGCCATCAGAGGGAAAATCTCACAGGAAGAGAGAGGTAATACTTCCTGCGCACTAGACGCAAGGTCATCAGAACACAAGACTGCATCACAGCGCCCCCTTGTGACAATAACAGGCTATAGCCTTAGATTACAAAAAGGGATTTTGAAGCCCTGTATTTCACATGGGTTACACACACACACAGTAACATGCCTTATGTGAGCTACATGAGGCTCTCACACATCAACAAACACTTCACCGAGATGCCGCACTCATTGTTATGGGAGATTTTAACAGAGTGAATCTCAAACGGACATTTCACAACCTTCACCAGCACATCAACTGCCCCACGAGGACATTAGACCACTGCTAGACCCTGTTCAAGAACTGTTACAAGGCTCAGCCCCTGCCGGCATTTGGAAAATCGGACCATTCCGCCATCTTCCTCATACCTGCTTACAAACAAAGGCTAAAGCAGCAACCACCAATCAGGAGGGAGGTCGCTCGCTGGACGGACCAATCGGTGGCCGCGCTGCAGGACGCACTGGATGACGCAGACTGGGACATGTTTCGGCGCAGCTCTGATGACATCAACATGTTTACGGAAGCGGTTGTGGGATTTATCGGGAAACTAGCGGACGACACAGCAGAAAGAACTATCATCCGAACGTTTCCCAACCAGAAGCCGTGGGTGGATAAAAACATCCGCGACGCTCTGAGATCACGCACCGCTGCCTACAATGAAGGGCTCGTCTCCGGTAATATGGACCTATACAAGGCTGCGTCCTACAACGTGCGCAGCGCGGTCAGAAAGGCAAAGCGGAGCTATGGGGAAAAACTAGAGTCACAGCTACGACAGTGCGACTCTAGGAGCCTGTGGAAAGGACTGCGGACTATAACGGACTATAAACGACCAGCTTCTTCAATGATGAATGCCGATGCTTCACTGGCTGATGAGCTGAACACGTTTTATGCTTGCTTCGATGCCGCAGCAATTAAAACAACAAACGGCTGCGCGCGCTCGGAGTGCACCAGTGAAGAAAATGCATTCGTCATCACAGAGCATGCCGTGAGGAACACCTTCAGGAGGGTGAACACCAGGAAGGCAGCAGGACCAGATGCAATCCCTGGCCGGGTCCTTAGAGCCTGCGCTGATCAACTAGCACCGGTGTTCACGGAGATCTTCAACCTCTCCCTGGCCCAAGCTGTGGTTCCCACGTGCTTCAAACAGTCCATTATTGTTCCTGTTCCAAAGAAACAACAGCCCGCTTGCCACAATGACTACCGTCCAGTAGCACTGACTTCAATTGTGATGAAGTGTTTTGAAAGACTGATGAGAGATCACATCACTTCTTCACTTCCTGCCACCATCGACTCACTTCAGTTTGCTTACCGGACTAATCGTTCCACAGACGATGCCATATCTCACCTGCTCCACACATCCCTGAGTCACCTGGACACTGGCAGAGGGAATTATGTTAGGATGCTGTTCGTGGACTACAGTTCAGCATTCAACACAATAATTCCCTCTAAGCTTTTCACCAAGTTGACGGATCTAGGACTCAGCTCATCACTGTGTCAGTGGATCCTCAACTTCCTCACAGACAGACCCCAATCAGTGAGGGTGGGAAAACAAGTCTCCCCCTCCATCTCACTCAGCACTGGAGTGCCTCAGGGCTGTGTTTTAAGCCCCCTGCTGTACTCACTGTATACTTATGACTGTGTAGCCACATCCGACACCACCTCCATTGTCAAGTTTGCTGACGACACTGCTGTTGTGGGCCTGATCTCCGACAACATCGAGACGGCCTACCTGGAGGAGATTAGGAACCTGGAGACCTGGTGCCAGGAGAATAACCTCCTCCTAAACATCAGCAAGACTAAGGAGCTGATCGTGGACTTCACTACAAAGCAGGCGAGGAATTACAAACCCCTCATCATCAGTGGCACGCCAGTGGAGAGAGTGGACAGTTTCCAATACCTGGGTGTCCACATCACTCAGGACCTGTCATGGTCCTGTCACATCAACACCCTGGTTAAGAAAGCCCGGCAGCGTCTCTTCTTCCTCAGAAGACTTAGAGACTTCCATCTGCCACTGAAGGTGCTCAAGAACTTCTACTCCTGCACCATCGAGAGCGTCCTGACGGCAAACATCTGCACCTGGTTTGGGAACAGCACCAAGCAGGACAGACGAGATCTGCAAAGAGTGGTACGCTCAGCCGAACGCATCATTCAATCAGAGCTCCCTGACCTGCTGTCCATCTACACCAAGCGGTGCAAGTCCAAAGCTAGGAAGATTATGATGGACCTCTCCCATCCCAACAATGGACTCTTCTCACTGTTGAGGTCTGGGAAGCGCTTAAGGCCAAAACAGAGAGAATGAGGAGGAGCTTCTTCCCCCAGGCTATTCGGGGCCTGAACCAGGTGTAGGACTGGACTCTCCCAAACACGTCACTATAAGACTGGACTCTCACACACGTCACCACACGCACCACCACACATTTCCTATAATCCTATAATTCCTATAATTTATAATCTTTATAATCTCTTCTGCTATTTGCACATTCTTTACTGTAAATTCCTAAGTTAATTTGTAAATTTTTGTAGTAAATTGTAAATATTGTAAAACTTTTCTTCTGTCATTTAATGGTCGGGCATTGTACAGCTACAAGCATTTCATCCCCATGTCATACTGTGTATGGTTGTGTGTGTGTGACAAATAAAATTTGAATTTGATTTGAATTTGAATAACACTCAGTGTAACAGACACACCCCAACACATGAATGGTGAGTTCTTTGTAAAACAGACATTAAAACAAGCTCTTTCATTCACTAATAAAGAGTTGTGTTGTTTTCAGGGTTGATGACGGACTTTCAGTTCAGGTTACCTTCCCTCATTTTGAAACTGAAGAAAACAGCGACACTCTGAGGCTTTATGAAGGTGTGGGACCAAACAAAGTCTTCACAGGTGAATCCCACAGTCAGTCTGAACAGACCACAACTGCTATCCTTAACCCTATGGCTCACCTCCTGTTTTAATGATTGGCAGCTCAGTTCTCAGGCTCCACCTCTCCTGGAAATGTGTGGCTGCTGACCGACCAATCAACTGTGGAGTTCACCTCTGATGATATCAACAATCTGTCAGGGTTCATAGCCACGTACAGTGCAGCCAACATTTCCACGCTGTCAAGTAAGATGTGATAAACAGACTATTACAAGTTCTCTGAGCGTTCCCTTTACCTGATGTGTTTTTGTGTGTAGACGAGGAGAAGCTCACCTGCAACTTCGAGCAGGGCATGTGTTTCTGGAGGCAGCAGCAAGATGATAACGGGGACTGGTTTCGAATCAGAGGCCCCACTTTTCCGACTTTAACTGGCCCAAGTGTCGACCACACGCTGGGTAACAGCTCAGGTGAGTTTCACGTGGAGATCATTACTACTGAATCATCAGTCAGTATGATTTAAAGATTGACTCCAATTAATCAGTTTGTATTGAATGCCATCAGGTTTCTACATTGTCACTTCTAAGAGTCCTGGCCAATGGGAGAAGAGCTTCAGGCTCGACAGCCTTCCTCTGACTCCATCCATGCAGCCCATGTGTCTGAGCTTCTGGTAACAAAATATCATTGTTAAATTACACCACTGGGCACTCATGTGATATCATCTATTTATGTAGAATCAGCCTGCAAGGATGACAGTTCTTTAAAAGAGAACAAGTAATTCAAACGAGTTTTTTCAAATTCAAATTTTATTTGTCACACACACAACCATACACAGTATGACATGAGGTGAAATGCTTGTAGCTGTGGAATGCAATACCCGACCATTAAATGACAGTGGTTTTACAGTATTTACAATTTACAGGTTATCCAAAATTTACAGATTTAACTTAGAAATTTACAGTAAAAAAAAATGTGCGAATAGCAGAAAGAGATTATAAATTATAGGAAGTGTGCATGAAGAAAAACCAGAGTGCGTGTGGTCATGTGATGTGTGGGAGAGTCCAGTCCTACACCTGGTTCAGGGCCCGAATAGCCTGGGGGAAGAAGCTCCTCCTCATTCTCTCTGTTTTGGCCTTGAGGGAGCGGAAGCGCTTCCCAGACCTCAACAGTGAGAAGAGTCCATTGTTGGGATGGGAGAGATCCATCATAATCTTCCTAGCTTTAGTCTTGCCCCGCAAATGCCAAACTTCAGAGAGAAAAATGCAGACTTTAAATGTGTCATCTAACTCCAGCAAACATGACACCGCTTGCAAAGGCAACCTGTTGACTACAAAGAGACCTTTTACACAACAGAAGCACATTAAAGCTTCATTTTGAAAAACTAAAAAAGCCAGGATGAACTGTAGAAAAAAAGTACAAATCTTTTTAAACCCATACAATAGCGAAAATTGGATCTGACTACTTGCCAAAAACAAGTACAAAAACCAATACTTCCACCACACACATGAAAAAAAATTCAGTGAATTGGAGGACAGGTTTTATTTTATTCTCTGCTGATAAAAAATAAAACATTAATAAAAATGACCAGAAAAATAAAATTTCAATTAAAAAATAAACACTTCTGTTAAATTATTGCAAAATGTCCATATTGTAAACAAACAAACAAAATAACTAAAGTATTTTGAACTGTCTCCAGCTTTCAGACATAACATTAATGAACCTATTGCAGAGTATCCACATTTTAAACAACAAATATCAGTGAACTATATCGGACTGTCTCCAGCTTTCAGATTGAAAAATAAACACTTCTGTTCAGAATAAAATAAATAAAAATTATGTTTCAGAATAAAATAAACACTTCTGTTAAATGATTGCAGAATATCCATCATATATCCAAACAAAATAACAGTGAACAATTTAGTGCTGTCTACAGCTTTCAGATTCACATAACATTTTTTATTGTTGTGATTTGTCTTCTCGTAAAATTGCGGCCTCTCCAAGATACGTCTCCAAGTCTACACTAGAACCTACCACAACTCTGCCCACCGATGCTGGTGCCTAATCAGCAATTTCATCAAACATGCTGTCCAGACTAGTAGTGGGCTGGTTACTGCGTGCTTTTCTTGAAGGTGGTTCATTCAGGTCATGATGTTCCTGCTTGTCTCCAGGCAACCTTAGCAGCTCAAGTTGCAGAATCTCTTTGGCATTTCCAGCAGCTATGGTGCTGGAAAAAAAAACGATGTTTATATTTAAAACAGAGAAAGAAAAAAGTTAGCTGACAATAGGTTAGCATCCTATTTTTTTGCAGTCACACACAGATACATACACACTCATATTCACATATAGATAGCCAATCTGAACGCTGGAGTCTCACACAGTTAACTACACAGTCACAGATACACACAGTTGCATAGAGTCATATTCACACACAGTCACACAATTACAGTCACACACAGTCAAAGGTAAACACACAGGCACACACTCACCTGGGATCGAGTCGAGTGGCGATGCTATAGAGTGGGTTTTCCTCCACATCAGTGAGCCGCGTCCTGACAGCTGCAGCCAAGGTTCCTTTCATTGCTTTGATCCCATGGTCCTCATCAGTCTTCCTTGTTAGAAATCTGTGGAGCACTGTGACTGCTGGAGTGATGTCTGCATCTGCAGAGCTGACTTTTCGAGTTAACTCCTCGAATGGACCCAGAACAGATATCACTTTCTCCAGCAATGTCCACTGGTGAGTCATGAGCGTATCAGGGAGTCCATATTCAGACACGAATATTCCCAGAGCCCGTTTCTGCTCAATCAATGATTGTATCATATAAAACGTGCTGTTCCAGTGGGTCTGAACAGCTTGCTGGAGCCGTTTCTCAGGCTGGTTGATCTGTAATTGAATGTATTTGAGACGGGAGCTGGCCAGAGCAGAATGTTTAAAATGTCCAACTATTTTGCGGCAAACTGCCACCACATCAGCAACACTCTTCAGTGACAGAAGGCCCTCATGAACAACCAGCTGGAGAGTGTGAGCAGTACAAGGTAGGCTGGGCAGCTCACCATCACTCATGGCCTTTATCACATTTTTTGCGGTGTCCCGGAGCACTATGTGGATGGACGTCTTCAGTATATCCCACATCTGGGGCATGCTATTGAAAAGCAGCTGCGATGGTTTAGCTAGTGTGCGAGCCCCTGAACGACTTTGCATGTAGTGTGACTTGATGACGAACAAACTCCTCATCAATCCACTGCGCCGTTAAACTGAGGCGTGACATCGAGCGCACACTGCTTGTCCAAATGTCTGTAGTGAAACTTAAGGCTGAAACCTGATGCATGAGATTATGCATGTGTTTTTTTTACCTTTTCAAAATGTGTTGGCACCATTATGCCCGTGATGTATGGGTGGCTGGGAATCTCATATTGCGTCTCGAGTATGCTGAGAAGACGGCAAAATCCTATGTTTTCCACGACTGACAGTGGCTGATCATCCAGAGCAATAAACTGAGTCAGAGCCTATGTTATTTTGAACGCCCGTGGATTTTCTCTTGACATTGTAGTGTTGATGCATGTGTGTTCTTGATAAGTCTTCACATATCTCGCGCCAAAACTTCTGAACTGGTGGACAGAACCAAAGAGCGTGGATATAATTGTCCGGTGTATTGGTTTGGCAGTGTGAGCAGTTGTTGGTAGACGTATAACCCATCTTGAACATCCGATAACCTGTATAGTGCACTCTATGTAGTATTTTTTATTGAATTAATTGAAGACTGGGATTTCTAATTAGATGAAAGGTTTTTAGGCAAATCTGAGACCAGAAGTTTAGGTCTAAGTTAACTGATAAATCCGCTTCCCATTTTGCAATAGGAAGTGATATTGATTCATCTGTTTTAGAAAGCATTCTGTATATTTTGGATAGTAATTTGGGGGTTTTAAGAGTAAGAAATTGAACCACACTTGGTGGTGTTTGTAGTTCAACTTGACCCGGTTGAAGATAGAGCGCCTCTTGATTGCTAATAATAGGGTATCAGGTGAGTGGGTTCAGCTGAGTGGGCTGGCATTGTCATGGTCCTTTGTATTCCTATTCCGTACCCTCAGTCTTGTCTCTGTGTTTTTGGCTTCTGTCTCTGGTCAAGTTTGTGTCTCTAGGCCTGGGTCACTGTGTTCATTACTTCCTGTCTTATTTTGATAGTCTCTTGTCCAGTGTGCATTGTGTTCTGCTTTCCTTCCCCTATCTCATTAGTCTGATTTAGTTCACCTGTGCTTTGTTTTCCCCAGCTAGGTTCTATCTTCCTAATTACCTTGTGTTTATTTAAATCAGATCAAAGGTTTGAAGAGTGATCCTCACAGTTCTACATAACATTTTTATGTATTTTTACATTTCTAAGTGTTCAACCTGTCCAAGCAATCTGTTAATTTAGTGGCAGCCTTACATGGTATTTTAAGCTGCTCTGAATTAAACTGCACAATCAGCATACAGATGTGATCTGATTATGGTGAATAACTCTGTGGGCAGGTACCACATGTTTGGACAGGATGTTCACCAGCTCAGAGTCCGGCTGCTGATGGAATCTGATGTTACCATATTCCAGAAAGATGGTGACTATGGCGACACCTGGAACTATGGCCAGGTGACCCTTAACCTGACATCAGAGGCTATGGTCAGTGAAATCACACAGGAAGTCCACAGATCAGTCAGGTGATCAATAAGTGATTCATTGGCATGACCTCTGACCTCTGAAGGTGGCGTTTGAAGCTCTGAAGAAAGGAGGGATGTTGAATGACATTGCTCTGGATGACATCACACTGACCTCTGATGCCTGTGGGCCCGCCCCCCCTGAACCCACCAATGTACCACCTCCAACAACCACATCCCCCATACCAGGTGAGAAAAAAATCCCCCCCTCCCCATACCAAGTAGATTAGATCAGATTAGATCAAATTAGATCAGATTAGATCAGATTAGATTAGATTAGCAGAACACCGACAGAAGTTGCAGAGTTAGAATATCAAATAAAGGGGAATGAGAGAGTACGAACATTAGCATAAAACTATAGCATATATACACACACACATATATAAATACAGAATATATAATAAGAATAAATCAGAATACTAGTGAAATATACTCATTGATGAGATGCAGACAGCCAAAGTTTGTTGCACATTTCAACTATTGTAAGTCAAAAAACACTGCAGCTTAGTTGGTCCCGCCCCCCTCTGTCCTCCTGTTTCCCCTCCCCCGCACCTGCAGCAGGGAGTTAAATCGTTTGATGGCGTGTGTATTTATCTATCTATAGTTATGGATGATAGATAGATAGACTATTAGCTTGGTGTTCCAACATTCGAAAGAAGGGACTGCTCTCACAGCTAGAGATTGGCGAGGTACAACACAAATGCTACGGCAAGGAGGAGTCAGGATGCCAGGTCAGGGGGGAGATATCATCACCCCCACCCGAGATTGGGTACTAAGCCCCAATTGCGACAAAAGAAGGATCGTTGAGTGTGAGAGGAACTGACCTGAAAGATCATGGCCAAGCTTGAAACCACGGCCCCCCCATAGCCAGTTACCAAGACTACATGAAGTGCCCTCAGAAGGTCTGCTAGATGATGTTAATGCAGCACTACGGATGATACCTACAGCCACGATTATCAACACTAACAAGCTGATCTACACCACGGCAACAGTGATCAATGAGATGCTTGGATATAAGTTGAACAGCCACATGGGGCAGCATGGAGAAGGAGGCTAGAGGCTAAGATCAAGGTAGCACAGAGGGAGGTTAGCCAACTATCGGAGCTGCAGAAAAGTGCGATGAAGAAGGTGCCTAAGAAGTACAGCAAGCTGTCCATACCTGAGGCCTTGGAAACTGCCAAGCAATGACTCACAGCCTTGGCCACCCACTTGAAGAGGTACACCAGAGAGATCGAAGGCAGGAGAATAAACCAGCTGTTCTCCACAGAACCAGCCAAGGTGTACTCTCATTTGCAGGGGAACAATATGAGAACAGCACCACCATGCTGGAGACGGAACAATACTGGAAGAGCACATGGAAGAAGGACGTAACCCATAACAGCAATGCTCCGTGGCTAGTGGAACTGAGGGCAGACCACAGCAACCTCCCTGAACAGGGTCCAGTAACCATCACAGTGGCAGATATCTAAGAAAGGGTCTCCAGTATGAAGAGTTGGACAGCACCAGGCCATGACATGATTCACACCTACTGGCTAAAGAAGCTGACTGCACTCCACGAGCACCTGGCAGCACAAATGAACCAGCTGCTAGTTGACAAGAGACACCCAGAATGGCTAACCAAAGGCCAGACAGTCCTGATCCTCAAGGACCCCAAGAAGGGATCGGTCCCCTCCAACTACCGACCAATAACCTGCCTCAGTACCACGTGGAAGCTCGTGTCATAGCGGCTAAGATGAACAGGCACATGCAGAGGGTCAGGCAAGTCCTAAGAAGTCAGCACACCTACGCCCTGCCCGTGATCAGGTACCCTGCTGAGATAATAAGTTGGCCAAAGGAGGAGATAGAAGCCACTGACATCAAGACAAGAAAGCTCCTTACCATGCATGGAGGGTTTCACCCCAAGTTCAGCACCCCGAGGCTGTACGCTAAGCGGAAGGAAGGAGGCCGGGACTGGTGAGTGTCAGCACCACGGTCCAGGATGAGACAACAAACATCCACAAATACATCAGTAAGATGGCCCCAGCCGTGCTCAGTGAATACCTCAGGCTGTAGAAACCCAAGACTGAGGAGGATGAGGAGGCGCCTTCATGGAAGGACAGGCCCCTGCATAGTATGTACCACCAGCAGATAGCGGAGATGGCTGATATCCAGAAATTCTAAAAGTGACTGGACAAAGTCGGACTGAAAGACAGCACAGAGGCACTAATCATGGCAGCACAAGAACAAGCTCTGAGCACAAGATCCATAGAGGCTGGGGTCTATCACACCAGGCAAGACCCCAGGTGCAGGCTGTGTAAAGATGCCCCTGAGGCAATCCAGCACATAACAGCAGGGTGTAAGATGCTAGCAGGCGGGGCATACATGGAACGCCATAACCAAGTGGCCGGCATAGTGTACAGGAACATCTATGCCGAATATGGTCTGGAGGTCCAGAAGACGCCCCCAAGGGTGGTGGAGAATGACCGAGCTAAGATCCTGTGGGACTTCCAGATACAGGCGGACAAAATGGTGATGGCTAACCAACCGGACATAGTGGTGGTAGACATGCAGAGGAAGACATCCCAAGTGATAGATGTAGCTATACCAAATTTTAGCAACGTCACGAAAAAGGAACACCAGAAGCAGGAGAAGTACCAAGGGCTCAGAGAAGAGCTCGAGAAGATGTGGAGGGTGAAGGTAACAGTGGTCCCAGTGGTTATCAGACCATTCAGTGATCCCCAAACTGGGCGAGTGGCTCCAACAGATCCCAGAAACAACATCAGAGATCTCCGTCCTAGGAACAGGTAAGATACTGCAGGACCCTGAAGCTCTCAGGCCTCTGGTAGAGTACCAGAATTTTTTTTTGATATACAGTCACCTCAAGTTCCTTGAGATAATGCCAAAGAGTGTGCAAAGCAGTAATCAAAGCAAAGGGTGGCTATTTGGAGGAATCTAAAACATAAAACATGTTTGGAGTTACTTCATACTTTTGTTTACTACATAATTCCATATGTGTTCATTCATAGTTTTAATGCCTTCAGTGAGAATCTACAATGTAGACAGTGAGAAATAACCATACTTCCATACAGATAAGATATAGCAGGTAAACTGAATCTTTTGTCTGATAATTTAATGATGTCAGCAATTGTCCTTTGTACCAGTCATTATTTATACAGCACAAAATCATAACAGTCACCTCAAGGCGCTTTATATTGTAAGGTAGACCCTACAGTAATACACACAGAGAAAAAACCAACAATCAAATGACACACCTGTGATGCTGATACTCTGCTACCTCTGTTCTCTGATCGGTCCAGCTGACTGTGGAGGCCCGTTTGACCTCTGGGAGCCAAACTCTACATTCAACACACCAAACTACCCAGAATCCTATGGGAATGGGGCAGAGTGTGAGTAAACCTGTCTGCTTTCAGCCTACCTGTATTTACACATGATCACTGGTTTCACTTGAGAACGTGTGACGTTTTTACCTGGCAGCAGGTTGTAATTACTCATAATGCTGTTCTGTTGCAGGTCTGTGGACTCTGCATGCTGGGGAAGGTCACAATATTCAGCTCCACTTCCTGGACTTTGACATTGAAGCATCCAGTGATATGGTGGAAGTGCGGGATGGGGCGGGGCCTAACTCCACCTTACTGGGTGAGGTTGTGTTTACCCACAATCCTCTGCAGCTTTATCCTCACCAGAAGACGTCCAAGGGAATTTTACGCTGACCCAAGTGATAACTTCTCTCTTTTTGTCTTACCCAGCTGTCCTCACAGGAAATGGCCCCACCCATGACTTCTTCTCAACAGCCAATCAAGTTACAGTGTGGTTCTATACAGACAGTTCAGTTTCTGGGAAAGGATTCAGAGCCAACTTCACCTCTGGGGTCAACCTGGGGTCACCAGGTGAGCTCATCACACGTGAAGAGACAGCAAAGATGTCATGGTCCTGGGTCGGTGACCCAGCGCTTTAAGTTTATTATTATCATTTTCTAGTTTATTATTATGATGATTATTATTGTTTGAGTTCTCTTTGGTCTGCCTCTGAGTCTGCGTCTGTATCTCTGTCTGTCTATGGCGTCACCCCGTCTGTTTGCGAATCTGTCTGTTCAGTTCAGCGTCTTGTCTGGTTCCCTGTGTCTGAGTTTCCTGTTTTATTGTGAAGGTCTGTGTCTTATGTGAGTGTGCTCAGTTTACTATTCCCCTGTCTCGTCAGCTGTGATTTCTCCCAGGTGTGTTCCCCTCCTCTGCCTCATCCCTTGATTACTGCCGTATGTATATTAGCCCTGTGTTACCTTTGTTCTCTGTTGCATCGTTAATGTCTACTCACCTTCATTCTGTACTCTGTTTTCCGTCCGTGTGTATCTGCCTGTTAGTTTGTATTTTCCCAGTTTAGTTGGTCCGCTGTTTACCTGCTAATAAAGCGGTTATTTTGAGTTCTACTTCACCTCACTGAAACCTGCATTTTGGGTCCTTCTCTCCTTGCCTGCCGGTACGTAAACATGACAAAAGATGTACTGATTGATTACTGACAGCTCATGTGACGTTTGAACAGCTCCGTGTGCTGATGGTCAGTTCCAGTGTCAGACAGGAAGTTGCATCCATGGTAACAATCAGTGTGATGGTGTGGTCGACTGTCCCGACAGCTCTGATGAAGCCAAATGTGGTAAGTCACTCATAATCAATACTGATAATAAATACACAGTATCAGGTCATTTTGATTTCATGCTGCCCCCAAAGTGTGTGAATCAAAACAGAATCTAATCATCTGTAAATATTTTATATAATTTAATGTCGGTAGGAGTTTTTTGTGTTTGTGGGTTGGTGTTGGTGGGTGTTGGTGGATGAGCTCATCGAGCAGATGTTCACTAAAGACAGTGACAAGGAAGTTCTCTAACATCTTAAATTAGTCACGTGACCCCAGTTTGTCCACAGCACCTGTTCTGCTTCAGGTTTTAAGAAATTTGTGTATCAGTTATGTTGCAGGTAAATGGTTCCAGTCGGCTTCAGGTTCAAATTGTCTCTTCTCTGTTCACGGTGTGCACTGACACCTGGAGCTCTCAACTGTCTAACTTCACCTGTCAGTACCTCGGATACAGGTAACTACTTCTCTCTGGAAACTTGAGGACTTTAGTCAAACTGTTTGAGTGTTAAACAGTTTGATTTTTAAATACAGAAATCCTGGAAACTTTGAAGAACAGCTAATTTTTTCTTACATCTGTCTGTCAGGTGAGCCTGATTGTTCCAGCTGGACTGAAGGTTCCAACAGAAACAGGAAATGTTGAAGAGGCCCGTAGACTCAGATCTGGTATTTGTTGCAGGTCCGGGAAGGCCTCGTTCCTGCCGGCTCGGCCACAAGACTCGCCGTTTGCTCTCATCACAATCAGCAATGATGGGACACTGAAAACCAACATCAGGTACCAGAACCAAACCAGAACTAGGGCGCCTTTCAGAAACCCAAGGTTACCTTACAAAAGAAAAACTAAAAAGGAAAATAGTTATTAAAATACATAAAATAAGTTAAAATTGCTTGACAACAGACAAAATCAGCACTAAAGCGAATAAGCAGGCTTGAACACATGTGTTTTGAGCTGTAGATAAGGGAAGAGAGTCTGCATTTCTTGAGGCTGGTGGAAGAGAGTTCTAGAGCTGGGGAGCTGAACCGAAGGCTCTGTTCCCCATCGTAGTAAGACAAGCAGCAGGAACCACAAGATGAATAGGAGGTGAGGATCTGAGAGGGCGGGAAACAGTGGTGATATGAAGCAGATCACACAGATAGGAAGGACAAGCTTTGGATACACTTATAAATAATAAATAAATAATAAATAATTTTTTATTTATATAGCACCTTTCTAGACAGAATCACAAAGTGCTGCGCATAAGATAACAAATATATCAAAAGGTAAAACACTCAATATAAAGCAGGCAGAAATTTAACCAAAAACTGTTAAAAAGGTGAGTTTTTAGTTGTTTTTTTAAAAAAAAAACTACAGAGTCCACAGTTATTAATGTATGAGGGAGAAAGTTCCAGAGTCTTGAGGCCACAGTGGCAGAAGCTCTATCACCCATATGTCTGTGAAGGTTCTCAGTCATCCAGGTCATCGTAGTCTAAGGAGCTTGGAAAGAAAAGCGCCTGGACTTCTTTGAGTTGCTTGAAGACGTTTCACCTCTCATCCGAGAAGCTTCTTCAGTTCTAAGGTCAAATAGTGGAGAGTCCCAGATTTAAACCTAGTGGGAGTTTCCCCCCACAGAGGGACAAAAGGACCCCTTGATGAGAGCCAAGGTGTGAAAATGGGTGTGGGTCACAATCAGCCATATCACCCTTAGTTCTCATCTTAGTCTGTTTTATAGCAAGTAAGCCCTGATCAGATGACCTCAGGGACCTGCTAGGGACATCGGGCTGTAGCAGATCAGAGATGTAGGCTGGTGCCAGTCCATGCAAGGCTCTAAATGTCAAGACCAGGATCTTAAAATGTACTCTAAATTTAACAGGAAGCCAGTGTAGCTGAAATAGCAATGGTGTCACATGTGAGTACTTGGAGGATTTTGTCAGGAGCCTAGCTGCAGCGTTTTGCACAACCTGCAGACGATCCAGAGAACCTTTGCTTAGACACATTAACAAAGAGTTACAATAATCCAAGCATGAGGAAATAAATGCATGTATAGCTATCTCCAGTTCAGGGCAAGTTAAAATAGGGCTTAACTTAGCCACATTTCTTAAGTGATAAAAACAAACCAGAGATTTCACATGCCCATCCAATGTGAGAGTCGAGTCAAAAGTGACACCTAAATTCCTGATAGAGGATTTAACATACACTGAGAGAGGACCAAGGGCTTTCACTATCTGGGATAAAAATCTGTCCGGAGCGCATATGAGGACTTCAGTTTTCCCCTCAGTGAATTGGAGGAAATTTGCAGCCATCCAACGTTTGATGGAATCTAAGCAATCATTCAGAAGCTGAAGCTTAGATAAATCCTGGGGCTTAAAAGAGATGTACAACTGAATATCATCAGCATAACAGTGATAAGACATGTCCTCAAAAGAGCCCATTATGTGCTGGAGGGGGAGAAGATATATTAAAAACAATAAAGGCCTCAAAACCGAACCCTGAGGGACACCATAAGTAAGGGAGGTAGAGGATGACCTAAAACCGGAGACCACCACAGAAAAAGATCGGTCACGTAGATATGAGGAGAACCACTCCAAGGCAGTACCCTATACACCAACCCAGTGTTTAAGCCTTTCGAGGAGAATGTGATGGTCAACATTGTCAAAAGCCGATGTGAGGTCCAACATTAGGAGGACCAAGTATTTTCCTGCATCATTACTCATCAAAATGTCACTACAGACCCAAAGAAGAGCTGTTTCTGTGGAGTGAGCTCATGGAAAGCCGGACTGAAACTTATCAAAAATGCTATGTTTGTCCAGAGCCGCTATAAGTTTCTTAGCCACAACCTTTTCTAGAAGCTTAGTGATTAACGGTACTTTGGAGATTGGTCTGTAGCTGCTCCAAACAGAGGGGTCTAGCTGAGGTCTTTTTTAAAGCAGGAGAATAGCAGCATTTTTTTAAATAAACTGGAACTATACCAGACGCCAGTAAAGAGTTGATTAGAGTGAGCACAGATGGACCAATAACCAGAAGACATTTTTGAATAATGATGCAGGTACAGTGTCAAGAGGACAAGAGGATGCTTCCACTGAATTCACTAGTTTTACCAGCTCAGGTAGTGAAACAGGAGAGAAAGTATCCAAGATGACGGGCCAAGATGGGGTGGAGATTGAGATAACAGGTGCTGAATGACAAGAAGTTATTCCTATGTTATTAATCTTTGCAAGCAGAAAATAAAGAAAATGTTCAGTCTTCATTAGATGAAATAGGAGCCACAGGTAGAGCAGGAGTAACAATGTCACTAATGGTGTTAAAAAGCACCTTAGGATTACCTCTGCTCTTTGTAACCAAATGTAAGAAATAGGCAGCCCTCGCATCTCTGATAGCATTATTAAAAGAAGCTAAAAGGTCCTTTAGGTAGAGGAGATGAACATTTAGGTGAGTTTTCCTAAATGTATGTGAGAAGTAAGATTTTAAAGTTTATCCTGGCTTCTATGGATAACCAGTGAAGCTGCTGAAGAATTGGGGTAATAGACCTGAGCTGCACAATTTTGAAGAAGTTGAAGTTTATGAAGGGATTTATTAGGGAGACCAAATAAGAGGGAACAACAGTAATCAGTCCAGGAAGTACTAAGACTATGGACGAGGATGGCAGCAGTATGGGGAGGAAGGAAGGGACGGAGTCAGTTAATATTATGTAAGTGGAAGTATTTTCAGTGTTAATGGAAAAACTGTGGGATTTGGTTAAGATAGAGGCTGTGCCAACAAGTAAAACCTGTTTTATTACTGTTAGGTTTAGGAAAATGGGAGGAGAACAATGATCTAATCTCAATAAGACAGTTTGAGAGGGAGGTAGGTGGGAGGGATGAATCGGGTTTAGAAGAAATGTAGATCTGGGTGTCATCAGCATAACAATGAAAATTGATATTATATTTTTGGAATATATGACCAAGAGGGAGCATGTAGATGATGAATAAAAGAGGCCCTAATACTGAACCCTGTGGCACACCAGCAGAGACAGGACAGAGACATGAAGAGTGTAATTTCAATTGGATAAACTGAGTGCGGTCTGAGAGATATGAGGCAAACCAGGCAAGGGGGGTATGACTAATGCTAATGGATACTAACCGGTTCAGCAGGATATTGTGAGAAATGGTATCAAACGCCGCACTAAGACCAGGAAAAATGAGGATGGATAGGAGATCAGAATCAGCTGCCATCAGAAGGTCATAGGTAATCCTTAACAAAGCAGTTTCTGTGCTATGATTGGGGTGGAAACCAGACTGAAATTGTTCATAGAGATTATGGTCATTGAGGTGTAACTGAAGCTGGGGGGGCGACAACTTTTTCAAGAAATATGATGTACAGGACTCTGCCACTTTTCCCTAACCTTTGACCTCACAAAACATGCTCTTGGGTCAGGTCTTTTTCATGACCTTCTTTGTGGATGTTAATGCTTGTTGTGTTACAGTGAAACTTGCCACAGAGAGGAAGTGATGTCACTGGCCTGTAATAACCAGCGTGAGTACTCTCAGAAATGCAGACATGTTTCAGGCTCAGTGAATTTATGTTTATGTATGAAATGAAACGTGTTTCAGCGTGTGGAGTCCGTCAGGTCACAAATGTCTCAAGGGAGGCAGACCAATCAGAGCACAGGACACCTGGTGATGAAGGTGAGAGTATGAATGACCTGAACCCATGATCCTGATCGTGTTTCAGCCTGACTGTAGTCACATTGTTCTAACTGTCAGGTGCTGGCCGAGTGGTGGGCGGGGTTAATGCTGAGGAGGGTGCATGGCCGTGGATAGTGTCTCTTCAGTGGAAGGGACGTCATGCCTGTGGAGCCTCAGTGATTGGCAGTGACTGGCTGCTGACTGCGGCTCACTGCGTTTATGGGTGAGAGGCTCACAGCTGCTGCCTGCATGGGGCGCTAACAAGTGTCAATGTTGATGTTGGACATGAAGACATAGGTGCACGTCTGTCTCTGCAGGAAGAACGTTGACCTCCAATCATGGTCGGCGGTTCTCGGTCTTCACGCTCAGAATGATCAAACCTCAGAGGCTGTTCAGACCCGACAAGTCGATCGCATCATCTTCAATGAGCAGTACAACAGACGGACCAAACAGGCCGACATCGCCATGATGCATCTACAGCAGCCAATCAACTTCACCCGTCAGTAACGGCACAAAAACACAGGTATGGGTGGAGGCAGGCTGCAGGGCGCTGATAAATGTGCGTGTGTGTTTCAGAGTGGGTCCAGCCAGTGTGTTTACCACCTGAAGGTCAGAATTTCACAGCAGGAAGAAAATGTTTCATCGCTGGCTGGGGCCGAAACACTGACGGTAACCAAGCACCAGGTTGCACAACCTTTGACCTCCACAGTCTCGTCCTGTACAGGTCCACCTGTTCTCTATCATAAAGTTCATTACCAATGAACTTCTTCATAACACCTGTACAGGGGGAGGATGCTTTTATAACTTGCGTATTTAAATTAAATTAAGGCTTATTATTATGATTACCTTTTTGGGTGGCGCTGTTACTTGGTTTCTCGCTCTCTGCGGTAGAGTATCACTTCCTGTTTCTGTTCCAACCAGTGACTGTATAAAAGTCATTGGTTTTATACAGTCATTGGTTCCAACACACAGTGGTGTTTTTGTGTAGCTTGTCTGTGTAGCAATTTAATTCAAAACTTATAGATAAATTATTTCATAGTATAATCTTCACGTGCTTCATCCGAAGCACACTCTCTGTGTACTCACTCCCTAATTTATAGCCAAAGTATTCACTCACTGTGTCTTTACTGATTCTCTATCTTAGCTTAGCTCGTAGCCGACTCGCTAGCAGCATGGCCTCTTCACCTGTCCCTCCTGCACTTTCCTGCTCATTGTGTCAGTTACACCTCGGCCTCCTTTGGCAGTAATGATACCTGTAACAAATGTAGCATATTTGCAGCTCTGGAGGCCAGGATTACTGAATTGGAGACTCGGCTTCGCACCCTTCATTCACCCGTAGCTAGCCCCTGTAGCTGATGCAGCCGAAGGTAGCGTACTGACTCTGGTAATTGGTCATTCTGTTCTCAGACGTGAAGCTAGAGACACCGGCAACCATAGTCAATCGTCCTCCAGGGGCCAGAGCGGGCGACATTGAGGGAAATTTAAAACTGCTGGCTAAGGGTAAACGTAAATTCAGTAACATTATAATTCTTATAATTCTTTGCTAAAATAATGTAGTTTTGTTATGATACTGGATTGGGATGTACAATGCTTCCACATCTGCAGCACAAACTCTAAACAAACGCTTTATTCAGGTTAATTGTAAATTCTCTCTCTGCTTGGAAGATAGTATTTTGAATTACATATTCTCCAATATTCTCCCTACAGATAATATTTAATAGGAATGAATGAAACAGAACTGTACTGGTTATTATAACAAGATGTAATTCCGACAATTCAAAATAGATCCAATCAGGATTAGGGAACAATCAAGAGAAATATATTTCCTAAAAAAAAGAAAAAAAAAACAATTGAAAGGTACAAAATACAGAACAAGTTGCAAAGTGCTTGAAAGTAGTGCAAAAGGACTTGCCCTAACCACTTAGTGGCCTGAGTGATGAGAGTTACTCAGACCATGGCTCAGATTGGTGGGCAGGTGGGCAGGAGAAGGTGTGGGGAATAGTGTTTGTTAACAGTCCGAATGGCTCAGGGGAAGAAGCTGTTAGTGAGTCTGGAGGGACATGAGCTGATTGACCTGAGGCACCAACCAGCAGGTCAAACAGGTGGTGGGCGGAGTGAAAGGGGTCACCTGTGAACTAAGTGTTATTATAGGAGATAGAGTTTTTCCTTTCCAGTCACCTTTCTCACTCACTATGTATTAACAGACCTCTCTGCATTGAATCATATCTGTTATTAACCTCTGTCTGTCTTCCACAGCATGTCTTTATCCTGTCTTCCTTCTCTCACCCCAACCAATCACAGCAGATGGCCCCGCCCTTCCCTGAGCCTGGTTCTGCTGGAGGTTTCTTCCTGTTAAAAGGGAGTTTTTCCTTCCCACTGTCGCCAAAGTGCTGCTCATAGGCGGTCATATGATTGTTGGGTCTGTACCTATGAAGCGCCTTGAGGCGACTTTTGTTGTGATTTGGCGCTATATAAATAAAATTGAATTGAATTGAATAAGGAATAGTCTTATAGTATGGTAAAGGCAGGTTGACACAGCAAAATGGTGCTAGCATTAACACAAGCAAAAAGGAGCTGGAGTGGTTTAACCTGCAGCAGCTAAGACTGAAGCAATGGATGTTGCTGCTGAGCAAGTGATATCATGCTCACCTACAGTCTTATAACTAAGTTAGCAGCTGATAAGTTAGCACATATCAAATTCGGTTCTTTGATATTCTTTTACTGACAGAGAAAGACTCCGACTCAGTGTGGTCAAAAATAATTATTATTTTATTCAAGCATTACTTTCTGCTGGACCCTTCAGTGTTTTAGGTCAGTCCTGCTGTCTGTTTGTTGCCTGCTGTTAATTCTTCAAGTTCACGGTGTTGCTCTGTCTGTCTTCAGGAAGAGATTGACCATCCTTTAAGCTTCTTCTCAGGATAAGGACAGGATGAGCGGTGAAGCTGTGAAATTTCAGCCAAAGCCTGGACTGTTTGTCGTCCCAATTAAGTTAAACTATGATTTTGTTCTGGCCGCTGTACTGTTCCACGAGGCTGAGCCAAGTCCATGGGCACCTGTATTAACACACTAAGACATTTATTTAATATCATTTCCTTTCATTTCTCTAATTCTTCTATCTAGATTTTAAGACATCTTTCTCTCTCTCACGTTGCACACACATCAGGCAATTTCCTGCACACTGCCTACAAACATTTCACTTCCTGTCACAGACACACACACTCTCCCAGTGCTTCTGTGCTTCTTACAGACACACACACACACTTCACTGCATTTTCATCAATTTCTACAGCCTAATCGAACTCTTGTTTTATGTTCACACTCTATATACTGTACCCTCTGTAATTCTACTAATTTTTATATAAAAAGAATGCACCCTCAGCCACACACGCAAGCTGAACAGCTTCACACATATATATACTAAGCTCTTTACATTTCCAAGCATTAACCAAGAGAAATCCTTCGCATCAAAGTCCTCAGCATAATTAGCAGAATTCCTTTAGCACAAATCTTCAGCACAATTAACAGTTTGTCAACACACGTCAACATTCTCTTAGCGCAGCTCTGCAGCACAATTCACACAATCCTTTCAGCAGCATTTTAGCACACTTCACTCAACTCATTTAACAAATCTTCTCACACACACGCCACACCCTTTTCTATCACACTTTCAAAACAACATGCACTTCTGACCATTCATCCAAAGAACAATTTTACACTTCCCTCATATATTCACACGTTTATAAAGACACCAAATGCCAAGATACATTATTTCCATTTCCATAACACACTTTACATCATCTTCCCTGGTACCAGTTTTCCTACACAATTTCGACAACTTTAAAAGCCTATACGCCCAGGTCTCACCTTGCTGATCAATTAACCCGTTTCTGTCAGATTTCTAAGTCCTATATTAATTTAAAAGCGTTTCCCGCAGCTTGACCGGAAGCTTTACTTTCTCGGCTCTCTTCGCTTCACCCGCCACTCTACATTGAGGTGGTCACGCCTGAGGCCCGGCCTCTTCACTCAAACAATGCACAGAAAGTGGTCCCTGACCACTGGCCGTTAACCAAAGTCCCAAGTCTTGGCAGTGGCTAACTGAGATGACCTGACACTGCGGGACCTTGCCCTGCATCCAAAACAAGGGGGGGGGTTCTCACCCCTGAACTTGTGTGCACTCTTAGGAGTCCCACTCCAGTCCTGAAATTAATTTAACTGGGACTCTAACCACCAGTTTACTGATGTCCAGGCCTAGCCTTCTGACCAAAAGGGACCAACCCTGAAACAAATGCTCAATTCCCTACTCTAATCTGTTTTTCTTGGCTGACACAACACAATTCACATTACACACAACCCATCAACTTTAAAATTTACCCCAACATTAACAGCAATAAATTTTCATTAGATATTTCCCCAGACTTTACTTTTATTGTCACAAATTACCCCAAAATCACCATGGACATTTACCAGAAATGTACTGAAACAATTTTATAATTTAGTTTAATTTCACCACTACCGAGCCAATTTAATGGTGAAGATCATTAACTCGGCGAACAGATAATTTAGAATTCATCCAATACGCACACTTTGCTTTTTTTTAAAACAAATATTAATTAATTAAAATATTAATTACATTACCTACCTTTAAATTTGGACCGGTCCTCTGTTCGCCTCATTTCACGATCCCACCTTGGACCAAATTTGTCCTCTCTGCCATAAAAGAATCCAGGTTCACAGCACCAATTATCAAATTCGGTTCTTTGATATTCTTTTACTGACAGAGAAAGACTCCGACTCAGTGTGGTCAAAAATAATTATTATTTTATTCAAGCATTACTTTCCGGAAAGGGATGAGCACAGGCCAAATCCTGAGCAAATCTATAGCATTACAAGCCAAATGCGTATAATATAGTTCTGTTATACGTCACACATAGTCACACATAGTTTCGATCAAAACAACTCCTGCTCTGCACTCTACCTAGTTTCACTTCCTGTACTCTGCAGGCCTGCACAAAGCGTGCAGAGTGTCCTGTCTTACACAGTACTCTGTGACCTTTACCACACATTATAACTCAAAGTGCCGTTTCTTCTATACTGTGCTCTATAAAACAATATAAACAGAAAATAAGCACTAAGAATATATATTTATTCCGTAACACACGCTACCCTCTTGTACAAATATGTCCGCTCTCTGAAGCAAAAAAAACCCCAAAATGTTGGGGCTGTTGCACTTTGAAAACCACTGGATGACACCACTGCAGTCATCTTTATTGTAGAGTCCATGTTAGCAGTCACTCTCACTTCCTATCTCTCTCTCTCAGGTTCTCTCCCCAATGTTCTCCAGGAAGCCGAGATTCCACTGGTGGATCAGGATCTGTGTCAACAGCAGCTACCCGAGTACACCATCACCTCCAGCATGCTCTGTGCCGGATACCAAGAGGGAGGGGTCGACTCCTGTCAGGTAACCTCTCACCTGGACTCCAAACATCCACCATAACACAGACAGGGTAATGCTAACGTTTGGGCACCAAAAGATCAGAGCTTAAAGTCTTAGGCCTAAAGCTTCAGCTTATTCAAAACTAGGAACGTTCTAGATCCTCTGACTCCAACAACAGCACAAACATTCAACTCAGTGTCGCAGAGTAGGAGAAGCTGTAAAAACTTTAAAAAGAGTTTTCATCACCTCAGTAGACAGGTGGAGACAGAGAATAAGGTGGAGGGCTGTTAGACAGGTGAGAAGAACCTCTGAGGTGAACCAGCTAAAAGAATGAAGGTTTTACCCTCAGAGGTCCTGAACTAAACATCATCAATTTAATCAGTGACCAGAACTCAGAGCCTTTATCAGGAAGAACCAACCGGAGCCCTCCAAACAGACCCTGAATAACTCTCAGCTCACTGACGAAAACTTACTGACAGAGGAGAAGGTGTTACCCAGTACTTACCGTTCAGATAGTTCAAACTCATGCAAAAAAAACTTTCCTACAATATCAAATTCATTATTCAGCTCATGCAGATGTTTACACACTCTCACCCACTGTATCCACCCGAATGGTGGTTACTCTGTGCTGGGCTGAGTCAGAAACCCTTAAACATCCACCCTATGTCATCAGGTTACTGTACACCGAAGGAGGACACCATTCATATCTGAACAACACACTCTGCATGTCACCTCCTCAGCTCTTCTTTAGACTGCAGGGACAGATGAAGGTACATGTGCAGCGTCTGAACCTAACGGCAGTTCTTTATATAGAAGTACTGCAGCATTCACTTCAGTTTGTATAGTTCAGTCTTTGGAGGACAAGCAAACGTATGACCCCCTTTTATGGTGGAGGACTATAAATACCTTAGAGCACATGTAGATAACAAACTGTACTGGGTTTAAAACACCGTTGCACTATACAGGAAGGGCCAGACTCTCTGAAGTCCTTCAACATCTGTCTGACAATGCTCAGGATTTTCTATGAGTCTGTTGGGGCCAGTGCTATCCTCTCTGCTGTTGCATGCTGGAGCAGCAAGTTGGGGGTCGCCGATGCCAACAGGCTCAATAAACTGATCACAAACCTAGTAATGTTGTGGGGCCAGACTCCCTTAGGGTGGTGTCTAAGAGGTGGATATTGTCCAAGATAAGGACAATGCTGGACCTCCCACCCACTCCATGACATGCTGGCCACTCACAGGAGCACGCTCAGTGGGAGACTGAGATTACCCATAATACACTACTAAACAACACAGGAAATCATTCCTGCCAGTGGCTGTACAACTCCTCCATCTAATGCACAGCACACAGTGCAGTAGTTACAACCTCACTATCTGCACACGCTCCACAGTAATATAAAGTTTTACAGGTTAGAGTCAAATGTCAGTCACACAGTAATATTCTGGATATTTATAATTGACTTATTTGTATATATTAGAGCTCTTTCTTATATTTTGTAACGCTATAACACATTGTATTATATAATTCAGCCTGTTCCTCTTATCGTCTCAGAGTGACTGTAAACACATCATTTCTTCAGGGATTAATAAAGTGTTCAGATTCTGATTCTTTTGCATGTCGTACTGAGTAAAGGATGAACCTGTAACATGGATGTGACTCTCAGGCTGTGCTCTCAGTGCTGATGGTCTGTAAGCTGTAAGTGTGTAAGTTTAAATGTGGTGTTTTCAGGGCGACTCTGGTGGTCCTCTGATGTGTCTGGATGATGGAAGCTGGACTCTGATTGGTTGGTGTCTCACACACAGACACGCACACACACACACAGAATATAGATATAAGCCTCACATTAGGTTTGACGGAACGCTGCTCTCTGATTGGTTCCTCACAGGCGTGACCTCATTTGGCGCAGGCTGTGGACTTCCTCAGAAACCCGGAGTCTATGCTCGAGTCTCAGCCTTTGCTTCCTGGGTCGCTCAGACCCGACGTTCCTCCTCTTCATCACACTTTAAAGATCCACTGTGACCTTCCACGTGTTCCGATTATAAAAGAGTCACATGACACACTAACAGCTGACTAGATGGAAACACATTTCCAAAGAGAAATCAATCAAGTTTGATTGTTTCAAATAAAGATCTGATTAATCAAGTCTATGAAATAAAGATTTTATTCTAAAACTTTCATTATGGCGTAATATCCAACTCTGTCAGCAGGTGGCAGCAGAACACAGTGACCAAAAAGATGCGTTCAACTTTTTATGTTTATCAGTAACAACCAGAACAGAAATGTGTTGAATGCAGAGAAAATATCAAATCTGTGATTCTAAAATCTCTTCTCTGTTTGTATCAGTCTAAACAAAATAAATGAAATTCAACAAATTGAATCCTTGTGATGAATGACAATAACTGGTTTGGTATGCTTAGTTTCTGTTACTAAGACCCTCCGCACCTCCTCCTGTCACAGCGTCCTCCTCTGTTACTCCGACCTTCTGCACCTCCTCTGTTACTAAGACCCTCCGCACCTCCTCCTGTCCCAGCGTCCTCCTCTGTTACTCCGACCTTCTGCACCTCCTCTGTTACTAAGACCCTCCGCACCTCCTCCTGTCCCAGCGTCCTCCTCTGTTACTCCGACCTTCTGCACCTCCTCCTGTCCCAGCGTCCTCCTCTGTTACTCAAATCCTCTGCACCTCCTCTGTTACTAGGACCCTCTGCACCTCCTCCTGTCCCAGCGTCCTCCTCTGTTACTCCGACCTTCTGCACCTCCTCCTGTCCCAGCGTCCTCCTCTGTTACTCAAATCCTCTGCACCTCCTCTGTTACTAGGACCCTCTGCACCTCCTCCTGTCCCAGTGTCCTCCTCTTTTTTTTTCTTTTTTTTTTTGCCTGTCCCGTTTGGCTCCTTTGCATCAGAATTGTTGTCTAAAGGCAAAGAAAGATGCCCAACGGATTTACTTTACCAAACTGACCATCCCAGCCTTGCCGTAATGGTCCATTTGATTCACCTTTTATTGTTTATTTTATTTTCACTTACTGAATACGGGACAGACTTGACTGGGGGAAAGAAGGGGAGAAAGAAAGAGGGAAAGAGAAACAGCTGAGAAGAGGGACGGGGGAGAAGGGCAAAAAACAAAAACCAACAGAACGGGCAGGAAAAAAAAATACATCTATCGATCACCTGGATCACCTGCTGAGAAAGAAAAAGAAAACAAGCAGAAGAGAACAAGAGTAATAGAATAAACAACATCACAATGATATATGGGAATATGACAGTAAATACTAAATATTAAACATTATTGTGCAGCACATAAGATCAACAGCACACAGTGTGCTTTGAGGTAGGAGCCAAAAAGGGTGTAGTTTGTGGGTGTGATCACCCGTGTGTACACCTGTGAGCATGGACGCGCTTGTTTTTTTAAAAGGTTCCTTCATGTGATGATCTGCTAGAGGGTGTGGGGGGGCCACAGCCCCGTCCTCCAGGGCATGAAGCAGGTATGGAGGAGATCAAAACTCCAGACATCCAGAGGCCCCCAGAACACAAGAGACCAAGGAAGACCAACAGAGGGGCAGCTGCGCCACTGTCCCGGAAAGAGCTGAGGAGAGTCCCAGATGAGGGCTCACTCAGCAGCCGCGGAGCAGAAGCCAGGGGGAGTTGCAGTGACGCGCCCGTGAGCTCCGCCGGCAGCCAGCCGTGCCTGAGTGACCGAGCCCCAGGCCGAGAGGCCGGGGGCACCCCACCTCCGAAGTGGCCCGAGCGAGCCCCAGGCTCCAGGCCCCGATAAGCGGCCGCCAAGGAGTGAGCCGGTGTGTACTTGGACACCCATCCCCGGACACAAAGAACCACCAACGCACCGACACCTGAGGGGAAGTGGTGGTGGGGGGAGATAAACCTCCAAACCTTGGAGGGCCTGAGATGTCCCCAGAGAGGTGGCGTCTGATACCCAACCTGACATATAGACACAGACATACAGGCACACACAGATACAAACATCCATTCCCACCCTCATGCTCTCATATGCACTTACTCCACACTCAACCAACGTGGAGACAGACATGAAGAGTGTCCTCGTCTTTTACTCCGACCCTCTGTACCTTCTCCTGCCTGTTTAAATCAACAGGCAGGATTTAAACACATTTGTGACCTAATATTTAATAATCCACATTTCACTGTTCTACTCTTTGGTTCAGATGTGGATACTGTATTGTTATTTCTTTGTGAATTTTTATGTTTAAGTTGTTTTTTGCTGGTTTTTAGTTTGTTTTTGTCTGTTTGGGAGCTGACACAGTCTCTATGGAGATGGGTTTTTGGGGGGTAGCAGGAGGAGAGAAGCTGCAGAGAGGCGTGTAAGACTGCAACTCTGCTTCCTGGTCCCAACTCTGGATAGTCAAATAAAGTTCATATCAAAATAAAAAAGACCAAACTACTCCTCCGGCAGGGGGCGGTACCTACAGGACACTTTAAATAGGAAACGGAAGCGTTCCTCGTATAGGAAATGACGTCAGTGAGCGTGGTCGCGCAGATTCACCGGTGTTTACAGGTGAGACCGAAAAGCAGCTGATTTTAACGTTTCTGTGGTTATCGATATGCAACGGACTGTCACCTCGATGACGTCAGGCAGAGCCGTGACATAGTTACGACTGACACGTGCGTGTAGAGTCCCAGCTGACCGTTAGCTTAGCTGTTAGCATGTAGCTCCTTAGTAAACAAACAGAAACCTGACCAGTGATCGATACCGGCTGATCAACAGGAAGTGACGCAGACGCGAATCGCGCCGATCCTTCAATAGCTGATCAGCTGATCGCCACAGAAGAAGAGTGAGGCTCAGCAGGAACTGAAGCTGTTAGCTCAGTGCAGCTAGCTGGCTAACACTGGCTCTGTGTGACGTCAAAGGTCAGGCCTCTAATCAGTTTGTTAAATTTTTATTTTAGCTCAGAGTTTCAGAATGAGCGGAGGAGGCATACAGAGACACAGCAGGGCCGAGGAGGAGGAGCACGAGGAGGACTTCTATGACTGTCCGGACACGCTGGAGCCTCCTGACCCCACTGCAGGAGGAGAGGAGAGCCAGCAGGACGTTCATTTTAAACACACACAGACTGAACGAGGAGACACAGAGAGGGAGGCAGCAGAAGGACACCGGGGAGAGGAGCGGGGAGACAGACTGAAGGAAGAGGAGGACGAGAAGGAGGTGAAAGCTCCACTGGAGACAGAGGATGTGGAGCAGGGGGAGGAGGGGGTAGACGGGGTGAAGGAAGAGGAGGAGGTGAAGGAGCAACAAGATGGAGACTCCCTGCATGACTCTGACACGGAGCTGAAGGAGGAGGTGAGCCCAGCCGTAGAGTTTGATGATGATTACCTGAGGGAGGTGGAAAAGGAGCTGACCGAGGAGGAGAAGGAGGTAATACCTGCTGACCAGTACCTGCATTGAGAGACATTTAGGTGTCGGCACACGGTGGTAAATCAGAGTTCTTCTTTTTCAGAGTCGACGGCAGCAGAGCATCAGTCTGAAGGAGGCGGGAAACGCCCACTTTAAGAGGGGAGGTGAGTCTGTGAGATCAGCACTGTGGAGCTCCTGCATACTGCAAGGGGTCAGAGGTCACACTATCAGGGTTTCCCGTACACGGTCAAATGAAAGGGGCGGGGCTGGCTGCTTCTGACCCATTTAAAAAGGGCAGTATGGATCATGTGACTCATCTCACACAAACACGAACCCTGAGAGCCGCCTAAACCACAGGTGAGAGTCTGTGTGACCTCTGACCCTGAACGACCTCTGACTCAGACCAGCAGAATCTGGTGATCTGTGGCGGGAAAATAAATTTTGATTGCCGTGAATGATTTTGTGTCTGAGCATGCTCAGCACTGCCGCCTGCACTGTGAGACTTTAACCTGTATCCATGGAAACGTGAAAGATTCCTCTCCCACGGCCTGATGAAGGAGACGTGAAATCAGATTAGGGTGAATGAATGTGATTGGATGAACACGTGTTCAGGTGTGTGCTCTGTGTTTGCAGCTGAATGACAGAGACTTGATCACATGATCACTTTCAGTCTGACCTGCTGGAGCAATCAATATTATTTATTACTGTTGCTCATCAGGAAACTGAGCCGTCTTCAGAAATGGTGATGTCATACATGTTGATCTGTTACCGTGGTGACCTGCTCTGGGCTCTGTGTGTAACATTTGCTTGTTGTTCCCACAGACTGGGCGGAGGCGGGGCGAAACTACACGGATGCGCTGTCTGTGTGCCCCGTCTGTTTCAGCAGAGAGCGAGCTGTGCTGTTCTCCAACAGAGCCGCCGCAAGGCTGCACCTGGTAACATGCTATAAACACGCTAGCTCTATGCCAGTATCGTTGCTAACATGAAGGATGTAGAGCCGTCGGTGTGACAGAAGTCTGGTTCTATGAGTACCTGCTTCACCTCTAACACAGCTTTGTGTTGGTTAGTCCTTTTGTGGCTCTGCACACAGATACACCTCATCCAATCAGGAGGAAGCGTCCACACGCTGTAAACATCGCTCGTTTCCCTCTGAAACTTGGGTACCCCCCTAACGTTTTCTACTTCCTGTGTCACTTCCTGTGTGATGCCCTGTGCGTGGGCATCACACAGCCCCAAATTAGGCCGCTGGACATTTAATGTTGCGACTGCAGTTTGCTCGAGTCACCAGGTTCGTGCTGCAGCAGGTGGGCGTTTCCTCCTGATCGACCAATGAGAGCAAAAGTTTGAAACGTGCAAAACACTGCATGTTAGCAATGATCAGTTATCAGTAATGCCATTAGCTGCGTGCTAACAGGTTAGCGGCGTGCTTACAGTGTGTGTCTCTGTCAGGATCTGAAGGAGCAGGCGATCTCAGACTGCAGCAGAGGTGAGCGATGACATCACACCCCTCCTGGGTAGCAGCGGCTGTGTAATAATTATTCATTGTACTGACTGATTGGCTTTGTGGTTCCCATAGCAATAGCGCTGGATCCTGACTACCTGCGGGCGCTGCTGAGGAGGGCGGAGCTTTACGAGCAGACAGAAAAGCTGGACGAGGCTCTGGAGGACTACCAGAAGGTTCTGGAACGAGACCCAAATAATGTTGCTGCCAGGCAGGCGGCCATGGTGAGTTCACTGACTGTGGGACAAAGCAGAACCAGGCAAGCTCTGTTCAATGTTAAAACCTAAAATGTGGGCTAAAAGCCAAAGAAGCTGGAGTTTACATGAAATCTCCATTTCATTTGTATAATTTATCAGTCTTTAAATTGTGATGCCAGTTAGCGGAGTTTTAGAAACAGGAAGTGAACCCGTTAAAGAGATGACCGGCTGATGGAGTACTCTGTAGGTGAAATCATGATGAATGTAAATTCACTGAAAGTTCTCAAACTAAGGATGTCTGTGGGCTGATGCAGTTTGTCTGTCGTGTAGGCAGGTCACCATGGTAACTGCTGTAGTGTGTTCATGACGGCGCCAGGTCAGAGTGTTCTCAGAGCCCTGCTGAGGTTACTTCTCTGTAGAAGAAGAGCGCTCGTGTTGGTGCAGATCTTATAGACTTCCTGTGGTGATTAACAGCTTAACTCTTACATGTGAAGGGTCCCCGGTTTGATGCTTGGAGAACACACAGACTCTGGGCAGGCCTCAGACGATGTGGGCGCTGTCAGGAAGTGAAATCAAACACCTGCTGTGAGGGAGAACAGCTGGAATCACCTGCACCATCTGTTTGACACCATCAGTCATTCTCTAACTCAGCTTGTTTTTGTGAGGATGTTCCTCTGTGGATTCAGTCGTGTTTAGAAAGAAATGTGTACGTATGTATGGCATCACATCGCCTTCCCTGTACTGCAGGCTCCCGCCCCCTGTAACCACACCTTACATAAACTGCCTCCCTGCTAGGACTGGGCTATATTATACAGTTCACGGTAATACCGGTACAATGGCCCTTTCTCAATTCTCAAGTACGCGAGTCCGTAGGGCTGTTCGATATAACGATATATATCGGATGACAATATAAAAACGTTTAAAACAATAAAATCATCACATAAGAATTAAATCAATAAAATCAGGGTCTGACTGTGTCATAAGCCAAGAAGTAAAAACGGGTTTTACATTAAAAGTGGACAGTGAGGGGGCCTCTCTAATGTGCTGGGGCAGAGAAGGCCCCGCCCCCTCTGAGCTTCCTCTTGGACCTGGGTACCTCCAGGAGCAGACCTGGGGGGTAGGTAAGGACGAAGAAGCTCAGAGAGGTAAGTTGGGGAAAGACCGTTTAAGCCAGGGGTGCCCAATCCCGGTCCTCGAGAGCTACCGTCCTGCAGCTTTTAGATGCATCCTTGTTCCCACACACCCGAATCAAATGAATGGCTTGTTATCAGGCCTTTGCCAAACATGATGGCATGCTGAAGAGGTAATCAAACCATTTGATTCAGCTGTGTTGGAGTAGGGATGCATCTAAAAGCTGCAGGATAGTAGCTCTCGAGGACTGGGATTGGGCAGCCCTGGTTTAAGCATTTAAAAACAAACATGAGAATTTTAAAATGAACTCTAAGATATACAGGCAGCCAATGGAGTGAAGCCAGGATGGAAGTTATTTGCTCTCTTTTACGAGTTCTGGTTAAAAGTCGTGCAGCAGAATTTTGGACCAGCTGCAGACGAGAGAGAAGACGCTGACTAACTCCAAAATACAGCACATTACAGTAAGCCAAACGAGATGGAATAAAAGCATGGATTACTGTTTCAAAATGCAGCCTGGATAAAATAGGTCTTCTCTTTGCCAAACGCCTTAAATGATAAAAACTGGACTTGACAATAGCCCTAATTTGACTGTCTAATTTAAAATCACTGACCATCTTAAAACCCAGGTTAGTAACAACAGATTTAAAATACTCTGCCAGGGGTCCCAAATCAATAGCGGAGGGTTCACAAGGTCCACTAGGACCAAACAGAATCACCTCAGTTTTGCTTGAATTACATCTTAGAAAGTTTAGGGACATCCAAGATTTAATGTCTTCTAGAGATGCTAGAAGTGGCTTAATAGCAGTGGAAGGATATTCCATGCCTTCTGAGGATGGTTCCCAGGGGCTGTAAATATAATGAAAAAAGTAGAGGCCCTAAAATTGAGAAAAGTTAACACTAATAGTTCTGTCAGAAAGATAAGACCTAAACCATTTCAAAGCAGTACCACGAATGTCTGCAAGATGGTGCAAGTGAGTCAGTAAAATGCGGTGGTCTACAGTGTCAAAGGCAGCTGTTAGGTCAAGGAGGACAAGAACATCATGATTACCAGAGTCACAGGAAAGGAGGATATCATTAAAAACCTTTAAGAGTGCTGACTCCGTGCTATGTAAGTTTTTAAAACCTGATTGGAAGACCTCTAGGACACCATTCTCCTTTAAAAAAAACAATTTTCTCTAAGATTTTAGACATAAAAGACAACTTGGAGAGAGGCCTGTAGTTAGCCAACACAGTGTGGTCCAGGGCAGGTTTCTTAAGCAAGGGTTGTACTACTGCATGCTTAAAATGAGCAGGGGCTACACCAGATATTAAACTGCTGTTTATAACACTAAGAACAGCCTGGCCTATGCTAGGAAAAATCTCCTTAAAAAATTGTGGTGGGACAAGATCATTTGGGGAACCAGAGGGCCTCAGGTGGCCGACCACATCCTCCAAATAAGAAAGAGTCACAGGCTCAAACTGGTTAAAAACAGCAGAGCAAGGGATCGAGACAGAGGGGTCGGACTCATGAGTGCCCGCGTGGCTGCAACCTTCTCAATGAAAAACACATAAAATCATTAGTTTATGAGAGGCCTCCAAGCAGCCACTTTGTGGAGCATTTAAGACTGAGTCAGTAGAGTTAAATAACACGTGGATTGTGACTGTTGGAGGAAATGATCTTAGAGAAGTATTTTCTTTTAGCCTCTTTGACCGTATCCTGATAGAGGCGCCAGCAGTCCTTTAGGATTTGCAGAGACACCTGCAGTTTGTCCCTCTTCCATCTGCGTTCAGCTCTACGACACTCCCTCCTCACAGCCCGAGTGGCGTCATTAAACCAAGGATCGGTTTTAGCCTTGGGCTTCCTGGTTTTTAATGGTGCCACAGAGTCCAGAATGGTTAGGCAAGAAGATTGAAACCAGGAGCTGAGGTCCTCTGTGTCCAAGGGAGTACGATCGGCGGGGATAGACAGCTGGTTAAAAGCAGAGGAGAACTGGGCAGCAGTGGAAGGGTTAATAATCTGACAGCGGTGAACAGGAGCGCTGGTTTGAACTGTAGTGTGTGAAAACACATCATCAAATAATACAGCCATATGGAAAGCAGTGTCAGTCACTTCCACATTAGACACAGGTAGACTGTGTGACAAGACCAGGTCTAGTGTGTGTCCGTGTTCATGTGTGGGACCAGGTACGGGCTGGACCAGATTAAAAGAGTCAATGAGGCTTAAAAACTCCTTCACCAGAGGTTTGTCAGGGCAGCAGACATGGATATTAAAATCTCCCACAATAAGAACATGATCATAGTTGGGCAGAATCCCAGCTAGAAATTCTGAAAAGTCATTAATGAAATTCTTATTGTATTTAGGGGGACGATAAATAACAGCAAAGAGCACAGAGTTAGAACTTCAAAACACGTGAGCTCAGAACTGGAAGACGAGGGCTGTAAAACACACTGTTTACATTTAAAATCCTTTTTAAAAACAACCGCCGTACCTCCTCCTCTCCCTGATGTCCTTGGTGTGTTAAAATAGGAACAACCCGCTGGTAAAAGTTCGGATAAAATACTGGACTCACCAGTGTTAAGCCAAGTCTCCGTGACACACATGAAGTCCAATTTCCAGGAGATGACGGACTCATTCAGAATAAAAGATTTGTTCACGAGTGATCTGGCGTTTACCAGCCCAATCCTGACAGGCGCCGGGGATGAGGTAAAAGCCCCAGCGGCACAGGGAGTCCGACACAGCGGCCTCAGATTGTCGAGGTTCGCCCGGCGCACGTTGAGCCGAGGAGGACAGGGGTCACGGAGGAGCGGCGCATCATCCTGGCAGACCACAGGGATGAGGCAGGAACCCACGGGGTCCAGGAAACGTTGGTGCACAAAAACTCCAGGAAATAATCTTTGACGGTAGTGAGATGGTGCACCAAAGAGATCTTGAGTTTGACCAGCCGACCACTGCGCCTACCCCGACGCTTCGCCGGGGAGGTAGCATGACAGCACGGCATAGGCAAGTTGGGATATGTGACAGCAGCGGACACCATGAATTCTGACCTCCGTTAGAAAATGGAGCTGTATTTTGTCCAGAACTTCGGAGGTTCAGAAGCGATTGGCGATCGTACACCAGTAATGACCCGATTTCTTGAGTAACACACGACAGGAGCAATATAAAAACAAACAAAACTGACAGCGACAGACGAGCAGCCACGTACACCAGCGCCATCTTGAGGTACAGAGGACATTTTTAGTTCGACTTTGCTTTTTAAGTTTTGTGGATATTATACATGGTTATGGTGGGGATACGTCGGCCAGTTTCCACTGGAAATGCCTTTTGGTTAAACTGAAGCAGCTGCTACACGTCTCAAACACAGTTTATTTGATGAGTGTATCCGCTGGGGCTGCAGGCGCACCTGGTCACTTTTACTTGAGTCTGGCATGTTTACATCACCGTGCATGACCTCTGATCCGTCCCTGTTAAAGACAGTCACAACTCTCAGAGCTTCCTCACTCAGTAAAACAGTGGTTCCCAAACTTTTTTTGCTAGGCCCCCTGCACAAACACATCCTCCTATCACACGCACATATTTTGTTTTCAAACTTCATTGCAGTTTACTGTCAGTGACAGACAGAAAACAACGGGTCAAAACAAAACAACCCAAAATAAACAAGATTTGACAGCAAGTAAAATCTGTATTAAAGCGAGATATGCTTCATCACACGTTCTAGTCTTTGGCCTGGAAGGAAGCTGGTTTGGAAGCATATCTGGTGATGCTTCATCCTCTGCTTTGTGTTTGTGTGGGAGCCCCATCAAAACAATGTTCATTATGCTCGCTGCGTCCAAACATTGTTTTGTTTGTTTGTTTTGTTTTGTTTTCATTCATACCACGACCCCCCCTGCAATGGCTCTGCGCCACCTCCTGCAAAAACACCTCAGCCAGTAAAAGAGAAACGCCTCCTCGTTTCCTACACGGTCAGAGCTGCTGCAGCAGTCTGTGGAAAAATCGTTGAAACAAACACTCGACAGTGTCTCAGATCTTCAAACTTTGCTTCTAGTTCTGACTTCTTCTTCTCCTCCGTCTAACGTGGCGACTACAGCAGCTTCCTGTGCCAGTCTGATGGTGTCACAGTGGCGTGCAGAGCGACCAGTAGGGTTTACCAGGGCCTCCTGTGCTTATTCAGGTTCAGCCCCCTCTGAGGTCAGGGGTCAGCGCTAAGGAGGCGTGAAAGGGACGAAAAACAGACTTACACAGCTGACCTCTCTCTCTCTCTCCCTCCACCTGTGTCTCCCACCCTGTGTCCACCTGTGTGTCTCTATCAGAGGCTGCCTCTACAGATCCAGGAGAGGAACGAGAAGCTGAAGGAGGAGATGCTTAGTACGTATTGCACCTGAACACACCATTAATCAATCATCCATGATTGTCTGGTACGTACCTGTCGGTGCGACATGCAGCTTGGTACCTGTTCAGGTGGAGACAGTGTTTTTCAGCCATAACATCACCTGTGACAGGTGAGAGGAGCCAAACAAGACTGAAATGAAATCACATGATCAATCCACATGATTTTAAAGGCACACACAGATCAGACATGAACTCTGATCAGCTGTTGGCTCTGATTGTTCACATTACAGAGATGCGACTTAAACAATAAAAGCCTGCAGCCTGATAGCTCAGGGCCTGGAGTCCTTTCACAATAAAAGCCATACATTAGACATACAATGGAGCTGTGATCTCTGTGACCTCTGACCCACAGGTAAGCTGAAGGACCTAGGTAACATGGTCCTGCGGCCGTTCGGACTCTCCACCAACAACTTCCAGGTGAACCAGGACGCCGCCAGCGGCGCCTACTCCATCAACTTCATCCAGAACCCCAACAACAACAACAGGTGATGATGTCACAGTGATGTCGTTGCTCACAGCTGTGACATCACACCACAGAGCAGCGGTTCACCTGTCTGCTGATCAGTTTAGTTACTGATCATGAAGAAGCCAGTACGGACTGGTTATTGATTGGTGATTGACTCTTAATGAAGAGGAATAAAAAACCTCTGAAAGGTAATCTGTTCCAACCAGACTCCATTCATTTTCTGTCTGATTTAAGCTGCTCTGATGAAACTCTTAACTTGGAGCTTCTATGCGTCACCGCAGTTACCTCTGACGGTGTTGAGCTGGATTAGGCCCTCCTCTGTGCTGAAGCAGTTCCAGCTGTGAGTCTTTATTAATAAAGTAAGCAGACAGGCTGTTGTCTGTTGTGGAAGTTTTCCGTTTAAATAAAGCCTGCAGACGAGCGGTGAGCAGTAGCTAACATTCTTTAATCAAACACAAAGAACAGAAAAAAACAAGCTTGATGAAGTCCCTGCATGACCGCAGGGCAGGTCAGCAGAGTCTCTCTGAGCCTAGCATGGCTCTCAGTTAAATGCGTCTGTGAAGGTTCTCAGTCATCCAGGTCATCGTAGTCAAAGGAGCTTGCAAAGAAAAGCATCTGGACTTCTTTAAGTTGCTTGAAGACGTTTCACCTCTCATCCGAGAGGCTTCTTCAGTTCTAAGGTCAAATGGTGGAGAGTCCAGATATAAACCTAGTGGGAGTTTCCCCCCACAGAGGGACAAAAGGACCCCCTGATGATCCTCTAATCGCCTGAGCCAAGGTGTGAAACTGGGTGTGGGTCACAATCAGCCAGAGTTTCGGGTGAGTTCATTGTGAAACCTGGCCCCACCCTATCATGTGAATTCCTGAGGTCAGATGGCCCAGGATGTGAGTGGGCGTTAAGGCGTCTGGGGAGGGATCTCAAAACTGGATTATAGATGGCAGAGAGTTGGTGTCGTAAACCCCCGCCTCTGTTCAAAGATGGTCGCTCACAGTGGACATAGATGCTTCTTTCACTCCTCTTTCAAACCATCTGTCCTCTCTGTCCAAAAATGCTCGAAAGAGTGACCTTTGACCTTTAGATGCAGATGGACTGCTGAGTCTTGTCCTGTGGAGGTGGCTCTTCTGTGTTGTGCCATGCGCTTGTGAAGTGGCTGTTTGGTCTCTCCGATGTAGAGGTCTGAGCATTCCTCGCTGCACTGTACAGCATACACCACATTGTTAAGTCTGTGTTTTGGCGTTTTGTCTTTCGGGTGAACCAGTTTGTGTCTGAGTGTGTTGCTGGGTCTGAAATGCACCGGGATGTCATGCTTGGAGAAAACTCTCCTAAGTTTCTCTGATACACCGGCTACATAGGGGATGACAATGTTGTTGCGTCTGTCCTTCTTATCCTCCCTCGCTGGTGTCTGGTCTTCTTTTCTGTGCCTCTTTGCTGACTTTAAGAACGCCCATTTAGGATAGCCGCACGTTTTGAGTGCTTCCTTTACATGTGTGTGTTCCTTCTTTTTCCCTTCAGGCTTAGAGGGAACACGTTCTGCCCGGTGGTGTAGGGTCCTAATTACTCCAAGTTTGTGTTCCAGAGGGTGATGGTAGTCAAAGAGGAGGTACTGGTCCGTGTGTGTGGGCTTCCGGTAAACTTCGATGTTGAGTTTGCCGTTCTCTTCAATGTCCACAGCGCAGTCCAGGAAAGGCAAACAGTCGTCCTTTGTGTCTTCCCTGGTGAACTTGATGTTTTTATCCACAGCGTTAATGTGCGCAGTGAAGGATTCCACTTCTTGTGTCTTGATTTTGACCCAGGTGTCGTCCACATATCTGTACCAGTGGCTGGGTACTCTTCCTTTGAAAGAGCCAAGAGCCTTCCTTTCCACTTCCTCCATGTAAAGGTTGGCTACAATAGGTGACACGGGGGAGCCCATGGCACAGCCATGTTTTTGTCTGTAGAAGCCTTCGTTGTATTTGAATATGTAGTGGTGAGGCAGAGGTCTAACAGTGTGCAGATCTGATCGGGGTTGAAGTTGGTCCTGTCTTCCAACGAGCTGTCTTCTTGTAGTCGTTTTCTGATAGTCTCCACGGCCTCCGTGGTGGGTATGCAGGTGAAGAGAGAGACTACATCAAAGGACACCATAGTTTCATCTGGATCCAGGGTAAGTTTCTGGACCTTGTCGGTGAAGTCAGTGGAGTTCTTGATGTGGTGTGGGGTGTTCCCCACGAGAGGTGCAAGGATGGTAGCAAGGTGTTTAGCAATGTTGTAAGTGGCTGAGTTTATGCTACTGACTATGGGTCTGAGTGGGACAGCTTCCTTGTGGATTTTAGGAAGTCCGTAAATGCAGGGTATGGCATCCCCTGGGTAAAGGCGGTGATATGTAAGGCGGTCAATAATCCACACCTCCACAGGACAAGACTCAGCAGTCCATCTGCATCAGAGAGGACAGATGGTTTGAGAGGAGTGAAAGAAGCCATCTATGTCCACTGTGAGTGACCATCTTTGAACAGAGGCGGGGTTTACGACACAAACTCTCTGCCATCTATAATCCAGTTTTGAGATCCCTTCCCAGACGCCTTAACGCCCACTCACATCCTGGGCCATCTGACCTCAGGAATTCGCATGATAAGGTGGGGCCAGGTTTCACAATGAGCTCACCCGAAACTCTGGCTGATTGGGACCCACACCCAGTTTCCCACCTTGGCTCAGGCGATTAGAGGATCATCAGGGGGTCCTTTTGTCCCTCTGTGGGGGGAAACTCCCACTAGGTTTATATCTGGGACTCTCCACCATTTGACCTTAGAACTGAAGAAGCTTCTCGGATGAGAGGTGAAACGTCTTCAAGTAACTTAAAGAAGTCCAGACGCTTTTCTTTGCAAGCTCCTTTGACCTCAGTTAAATGCCTTCTCCAGGAACAAAATGCAGTACACAGCTGTTTCACACCTTAAGGTTCACACTCCCTTGCTACCTCCCAGAGTCCTCGAAGACACAAAAGATTCTTCCTGTGGAGTCGTCTGCTCCCACCAACTTCCTTACTACACCCCCACCATTTGTCTAACTGCATGAGTGTGAGACATGCTAAAATCCAGTGGCACCAAGGTATCATACAATAAAGTAATGTGATTAATACATAAATAAAAGAAATTCCTATACATGTCCTGCAGAGGGGCGTGGCCACAGACTGAGGTCATGAAGACAGGTACAGAGCACTCGCTGACCTCAGTGTCAGCGCTCTGATGGATCAGCTGTTTGTGACACAATAACCTGATTAGACTTAATTATCCTGACAGCAGGTGACTTCCTGTCTGACATCAAGCCCCGCCTCTAACAGCGGTATTAGCTCCTGGAAACCAAAGAAGAAGAGTACCTTCCACTTTTTTTGTGTGTGTGATTTCTTTTTGAGCCTAAAAACTACTTATAATGTGTTTTTTAAACACACAGGACTATAGTGGACAACAACAAAAGGACAACTTTGGTTTGAAATTACAGCTGAATTTAGAAAATCAAACTGGACCACTTTACAGCTTTAGAGCAGAGGTGGGGAACTCCAGACCTCGAGGGTCGGTGTCCTGCAGGTTTTAGATCTCACCCTGGGTCAACACACCTGAATCACATTACCAGGCCTCTGGAGAACTTCAAGACATGTTGAGGAGGTCATTTATCCATTTAAATCAGCTGTGTTGGATCAAGGACACATCTAAAACCTGCAGGACACCGGCCCTCGAGGCCTGGAGTTCCCCACCCGTGTTAGGGTGTCATTAAAAACCTTTAATTAGATGAAAAAACAAAAATCTTCATTATTCTTGTTTTCTGCTGTTTGCTACCAGGACGATATTAACCTGTATATTTAGCTGAACAGACGTAGTTCTTCCACCATCACTGATGCTCCTCTCCTGGCGCCTCATTGGCTGTGACACTTGGTCCTTCACTGTGGTTCCAGTTGTTAGAAGACTCTGAGATCGATGGCTGTGAAATATAGATCAAAGCTTATGTGAGTTCCTGTGGGAACCGATCCAACCAATCACAAGTTGACTGCAGCACCAGTCTCTGGTCACTCCACAGACAATCCAGCCCCAGACCATTAGCAGCAGTGGGGGCAGAGACTTGTAGGCAAGGAGGTTTTGCCTGCTAACCTACCATCGTTGTCCTGCTGATAATTCTGGTCAGTGGAGGCAACCACATGTACTGACGTGGCAAAGAAAACCTTTGTGTTGGCAGGTGGTGTTTGTTGTTGACAGCGGGGTCTGAGGAGCAGCTGCCAAACCTTCAGTTTATCATCCATGTGCTTAATCGGACTCCAGTGTTCTCGGACTTCAGGCTCACACGAGTACTGAAGTACCGGATACTCTCAACACAGTAATCTAATGTGATACTACGCTGGATACATTATCCTGGAACTAAATGATGCACACAGTTCGTGCTGGCCCACCGAGCACCGCCCCGCCCGAGTCAATCTCCTCGTCAGGTAGTCCTGTGTCTTCCTCCTCTTCGTCGTGTTCTCCTAGACCAGGCGTTACTCCTCCTCTTCATCCAGTCTGAACCTCCCTCTGCTGCGGTGTACAAAACCCTCTGCTTCACCTTTGTACTCCAACAGCAGCACTGAACCTGTCCTGGTGTCCGCTGCAGCTCACATTCAAAGAAAGACAATTTCACAGGTAATAACCATGTAATAAACACCACTACATGTAGTTACTATGGTAACAATAGTAGTAGAGGGAGAGTATTTTGCTAACCTCTCCTCTTGTTGGTGTGTCGGCGGTTTTGATTGAAAGGAGGTGGTAAACTGGTCACATGACATAAGTGGAAAGCCCAGGATGTGGGCTGGGTGGGCGTCACAGTCCGAGGATACACAGGTGACACGTACATGAACAAGTGGGCTGGCTCTCAGAAAGTTTCATGCAGTCGGGGCTCTGATGTCACTCACCTGTCCAGGTAAATGTGCGTTTCTTTCACCTTCATCTTACACCGGCAGCTTATCTGACCTTTGTAGGAGTGTTTAGCTGATTTTAGAGTTTAGAAATGTGTTAACATAGAATGCAGAACTATTGTAGAGACATTGACACTGCCCTTAATATAATAAAGGCCTCACTGTGTCGTGAACTTAGGAGTAGATTGTAGGAGACCCCTCCCCCACTTGAACTGTGAAAGTAAAACAGAGAGGCGTTAATGCTGAGTGGAAATTCCCCAGAGGATGTTTGGGTGGGGGTCTCAACATTTGTAACTGGATAACTGTGGTCTGGAAGGGAGATGGGTTTTATGACCTAGGGAGTCACCTACACCCACAGTGTTTTAACTGTCACGCACACACATCCACACGCACACTCACTCATGTGCACACACATACACACAGGTATGCACACACAGTCACACACGAGCACTCACATGGGACACGTGGGAACGCGCACATGTAGGCATTCATGTGCTCGTGCACATAGACACAGAGTTTGCAGCACACCGTGGGGGTTTTATGATGGGGTCGCCCCTACAAAACTGTGTTTCACAGACAAAGCAGTGAAGATTTTTTGCAGAGGGACACACCGGCCTCGTCTTCCCTTCTAGAAGTGCATGCTTAAATGAAGATGAATAAAGGTTTTGTGAAATGACAACTTTCGACGAATAAAAGAACCGGGGTAAAACTGATTTCGTAACACCTTTGACGTTCAGAGGATCTTCACTGTTCGGATGAATCTCTGACCAAATGAATCAGGTCGCTGCTGTTTACCTGCAGCTGTTATTTCTGCTGCTGCTCAGTTATGTGCTGATTTATCACCTGAACACTGAGAACATCATAAAACCAGAGAAATACAGGGCCTGTGCTTAGCGCTGCATCCACTCATGGTGCAGTTACACATGTGTGTTAAGCATGTGTTAGACATGCAGCTTTAAATATCTGGTAAGTTATAATTGCTTAATATAATCGCTTCATGTCCTGATCGACCTCAGGGCACAGACCTCAGGTCAGCTCTTTGAATCCTTCTGTTTCAATGGATTCAAAGTGACCGATCACATTATGACCCCGCCTCCTTTGGGCAAACGTAGTTCCATACAGTCACATGATCGTCTGCTGGTTTTAATCATCAGATCACCCACTGAGAACAGGGTTGTCTTCCTCTTCATCATCATCAAATTCAAAGTAAAGATTTAAATCACAGACTAAAAAAACCCACCAGCAGGCAGAGCGTCTTCAAGTTTTTATTGTGGAAAACTCACACGGGAAACAGCGTGTGTGTGTGTATTACAGTGTAGTTATAGTGTGTGTGTGTGATGATGATGGTCAGTGGGCTCTCCTGGACAGCAGCATCTCTCTTATGTTGTCCTCAGCTTCCTTCACGCTGCGTTCAAGGTACACCTTCCTCTGCTGGAAATCACAAGCACAAACATACTGTCAGTGCTTAGCTCTGTGTGTGTGTGTGTGTGTGTGTGTGTGTGTGTGTGTGTGTGTGTGTGTGTGTGTGTGTGTCGCACACCAACGCTGTTCCAACCTCCTGAAATCAGACTGCAGGACAATTCATTCCTTTTTTTGTGTAAATCACAACAACAGTTACATCAACGTGTTTCATTTTTAAAGTAAAGACTCTAACCCCAACTATCATGTGACCCTCTGTGTGTGTGTGAGGGGGGTCACATGATAGTTGAGATTGTTGCCAAGGGCCCCTCTATAAGCACCTGGCAACAGTGAGAAGGAAAAACTCCCTTCTGACAACCGTGTTCAGTAAGTTTAAGGTGAAACAGGTCCCAACTCTGGATAGTCCTATTTTGAGAGCTGCTCCAACCAAAGTGGGATGGATGCCGTCTCTCCTGACAAGACTAGGTTTCCCTAACCCCACGCAGAACACGCCCACACGCGTGATGTCAATCAGTAGTTAGCCAATGAGAAGAGGCGTGTGCATGCGCACCTCCAACTCTTTGATCTTCTCGTCAGCCGTCTTCTGTTTGTCTGTCAGCAGGTTGTTGATCTCCTCCTTGGACTGCAGGATGAACCTGAAACACATCATGATTGAACCAATGTGATTGGCTGACACCTGCGTGACGTTCAGGTGTGTTAAGGTTGAAGGTAGGTGACTCACATGCGCCCCACACCCTCATAGAGTCGCGTGTTGTCGGGCAGCGTGGCGATCTCGGCGTGCGTCAGTTTGGCGTGCTTCTGAACGCGCGTCAGCTGATCGATCTGCAGATCGGCCATCTTGACTTTCTGCTGCGTGTCAATCATCTTCACCTGCAGCTCGGAGAAGGCCTGCGGAGCGCACCTGGGTTAGTCCCCATGGTAACAGAGCCTGCCCACTGTGAAGTACCCGCCCCCTTTAGCCCTACGTCACGGCGTCTCACCAGAGACCCACAACCCACTCGCACACGATTCCGCTGCGTCAGTATGACATTAGGGGCTCTAACTACCTCACGGTGACGACACAAGGCCTGAGCGCAGCTGTGTTAAAGTCACGAGCGTGACGGTCTCGGTGTCCCGCGGACACAGACGAGGTCGTAGGCAGTTTAAATCGGAAACTGTGGAAAAAAACACTCGACCACGTGTGAAACAGCCGCGCTAGTCACACACAGGTGAGGAGCTCCTACCTTTTTCAGCTCCAGATCTACGGGCGCCGCCATCTTCTTTCTGCTCCCGACTCTGAGGACACACTGCGCATGCGTGAGAGCCTTCTTCTTCTTCCTTTATCTTTTTATGGGCGTAGCAAAGAGCGTCAAGTGCACTACCGCCACCTGCTGGACTGGAGTGTCTGTCTTGTTAATGTTTGCTTATAATGGAGCACTGTAACAAAAAATAATTTCCCCCAGCGATCAATAAAGTATTCTGATTCTTATTAGCTGTGTCCCAAAACGTCTTTCGGAGGACCCCGGCCTTCGCGGTCTACGTGGGCCAGGTCCTCCAAAGACCGAGAAGGCCGGAAGTGCGAGGCTGTGAAATAAGACGGTCCAGCCTTCAGATCTGCGTCACCGCTGTCTCGGTGGAGTTTAATAAACTCGGCCGTCTGCTCCTTGCTGTCTAAAATATAACAGGACACTGGAGTAAACTCGACCATCTCACACTTCTGTTTAATCAGTTTTCTGTTTGATGTTTATTCAGCTGGGTTATTCAGAGACTTGACGAAGGCATTTGAGTCTATAGATCCTGATATATTAATAAGAAATCTGGAACGTTATGGTGTCAGAGGGGTCGCTCTAGATTGGGCCCGGAGTTATTTAGGTGACAGGAAGCAGTTTGTGAAATTATATGGTGGTTGCTCCTTATGTATGCACATTGCTTGTGGTGTACCCCAAGGGTCAGTTTTGGGTCCAAAATTCTTCAACTTGTACATTAACAACATCTGTAAAGTGTCCAAAGTATTAAAAGTGGTTCTCTTTGCTGATGATACAAACATCTTCTGCTCTGGTGATGATCTGCAGAATTTATTGGAGGATATGAAATAAGTAAAGTGAAGTTCTGGCTTGATAAAAACAAATTATCATTAAATTTGAATAAATCTAAACTTATGTTATTTGGAAATAGTAGTTTAAATACAAATGCAAAGATTCAAATAAATGGTGTTGATATTGAAAGAGTCAGTGAAAATAAATTTCTGGGGGTAATAACAGATGAAAAACTTAACTGGGAGCTCACGTAAGATATATTCATTCCAACGTATCACGAAGCATTGCAGTACTAAACAAGGCAAAGCAGGTATTAGACAAACATCCCTTCATGTTCTCTACTGTTCACTGGTTTCACCTTACTTAAGCTATTGTGCAGAGGTCTGGGGCAACAACTATAAAACCACATTACACTCACTTTGTACTCTTCAAAAAAAAAAGCAGTTCGAATCATCCACAGTGCAGGTTACAGGATCGTACAAACTCACTATTTTTGCACTGAAATATTGAAAATCGCCAATCTAGTAAAATTCCAAACAGCACAAATTCTAATCAAAGAAAAAAATAAGGAACTGGCAGGTAATATTCAGAGTACGTTTTTTCTTGTTGAAAGAAGGAAGCTATAATTTAAGGGCTTTTTGTCACTTCACAACAGGGAAGGTTCGTACTAAAAGGAAAAGCTTTTGTGTTTCTGTGCATGGAGTGAAACTGTGGAACAGTCTGAATATGGAATGAAAGCAACGTCAAAACATAGAACAGTTCAAAAAGAGTTATAAAAATATGATCTTCTCAAACTATAAAGAAAAGGAAAATATTGAAATTAAGTGAATCTCTATTTTAAAAATGTCATGATGTGATATTATAGTATATAGTTGTTCACTATTTTTATTACAGATTATATCAATGAGGAAGCAACTAAATATTTTTTTTTCTTCTTCTTTTAGAGGGAAAGAGAAACAGCTGAGAAGAGGGACGGGGGAGAAGGGCAAAAAACAAAAACCAACAGAATGGGCAGAGAAAAAAATGCATATATCAATCACCTGGATCACCTGTTGAGAAAGAAAAAAGAAAACAAGCAGAAGAGAACAAGAGTAATAGAATAAACAACATCACAATGATATATGGGAATATGACAGTAAATACTAAATATTAAACATTATTGTGCAGCACATAAGATCAACAGAACACAGTGTGCTTTGAGGTAGGAGCCAAAAAGGGTGTAGTTTGTGGGTGTGATCACCCGTGTGTACACCTGTGAGCATGGACGCGCTTGTTTTTAAAAGGTTCCTTCATGTAATGATCTGCTAGAGGGTGTGGGGGGGCCACAGCCCCGTCCTCCAGGGCATGAAGCAGGTATGGAGGAGATCAAAACTCCAGACATCCAGAGGCCCCCAGAACACAAGAGACCAAGGAAGACCAACAGAGGGGCAGCCGCGCCACTGTCCCAGAAAGAGCTGAGGAGAGTCCCAGATGAGGGCTCACTCAGCAGCCGCGGAGCAGAAGCCAGGGGGAGTTGCAGTGACGCGCCCGTGAGCTCCGCCGGCAGCCAGCCGTGCCTGAGTGACCGAGCCCCAGGCCGAGAGGCCGGGGGCACCCCACCTCCGAAGTGGCCCGAGCGAGCCCCAGGCTCCAGGCCCCGATAAGCGGCCGCCAAGGAGTGAGTCGGTGTGTACCCGGACGCCCATCCCCGGACACAAAGAACCACCAATGCACCGCAACTAAATATTAACTGATAACTTATGGGATTAAATCGGTGTGTACTTCTTCCCACTTCCTTTCAACGTGTAAACGAATCAGAACAGCAGCGATATTGAAATGCATTGACTTTTGTATAGTATAACTTTCTCTCTCTTATTTTCTTTACTCAAATCAAATCAAATCACTTTTATTGTCACATCACATGTGCAGGTACATTGGTACAGCACATTCGAGTGAAATTCTTGTGTGCGAGCTTCACAAGCAACAGAGTTGTGCAAAATACAATAACATAAACAGGCAAAATATACGAATGGCTAAATCTGAAACTAATAAATATATGTACAATATATAATAGTATATGCAAAAAAAATAATAATAATTTCTGGATGTGTATACTAAATGTTTTTCTACGTGTGTGTGTGTGTGTGTGTGTGTGTGTGTGTGTGTATACACATATTTTACAAATTAAATAGAGTCAACAATAAATAAAATATATAAAATATACAGAGTTGAATATGTGCAAAACAGTGGCATTTATATACAGTGTGGAGTGCATAATGTTAAAGTTCCAGTAGTGAAGCTGAGGTGTCTATGACGTGTTCAGCAGTCTGATGGCCTGGTGGAAGAAGCTGTCTCTCAGTCTGCTGGTACGGGACCGGATGCTGCAGAACCTCCTTCCTGATGGAAGCAGTCTGAACAGTTTATGGCTGGGGTGACTGGAGTCCTTGATGATCCTACCCGCTTTCCTCAGGCACCGCTTCCTGTAGATGTCTTGGAGGGAGGGAAGCTCACCTCCAATTATCCGTTCAGAGCACCGCACTACTCGCTGGAGAGCTTTGCAGTTGTAGGCGGTGCTGTTGCCATACCAGGTGGTGATGCATCCAGTGAGGATGCTCTCAATGGCACAGTGATAGAAGGTCCTGAGGATGCGGGGGCTCATGCCGAATCTTTTCAGTCTCCTGAGAAAGAAGAGGCGCTGCTGCGCCTTCTTCACTGTTTTGTTTGTGTGTACTGACCACGTAAGATCCTCAGCCAGATGTACTCCAAGGAACCGGAAGCTGCTCACTCTCTCCACAGCAGCGCCGTTGATGGTGATGGGGGTGTGTACTTCTCTGCACCTCCGGAAGTCCACTATCAACTCCTTTGTCTTTGCGACGTTGAGGGTGAGATGGTTGTCTTGACACCAGTGGGTCAGGGCGCTGACCTCCTCCCTGTAAGCCGTCTCATCACCGTTGGTGATAAGACCCACCACTGTAGTGTCGTCTGCAAACTTCACAATGATGTTGGAGTTGTTAGTGGCTGTGCAGTCGTAGGTGTAGAGTGAGTACAGGAGAGGGCTCAGTACACACCCCTGTGGAGCACCAGTGTTCAGTGTGATGGGGGATGAGGTGATGCTGCCCAGTCTGACCACCTGGCGTCTGTCAGACAGGAAGCTAAGGATCCAGCTGCAGAGGGAGCTGCTCAGTCCTAGATCCTGCAGTTTCCTGTCCAGCTTCGAGGGAACGATGGTATTGAATGCTGAGCTGTAATCTACAAACAGCATCCTCACATACGTGTCTCTCTTCTCCAGGTGTGACAGGGCAGTGTGTAGTGTCAGGGCTATGGCATCATCAGTGGACCTGTTGTGGCGGTATGCGAACTGTAGAGGGTCCAGTGAGTCGGGTAGTGCAGAGCGGATGAAGTCCCTGACCAGCTTCTCGAAGCATTTGCTTACGATGGGGGTCAGGGCTACAGGTCGCCAGTCGTTCAATGAGGAGATGGTGGAGGATTTGGGTACAGGGACGATGGTGGCCATTTTGAAGCAGGCTGGGACTACAGACAGAGAGAGGGAAAGGTTGAAGATGTGTGTGAACACTCCAGCCAGCTGAGCCGCGCATGACTTGAGGACGCGGCCGGGAATCCCGTCCGGACCAGTAGCTTTGCGTGCGTTCACCTTCCTGAAGCACCTCCGCACATCCTCCTCAGACACAGTGTGCGCACTGACGTCATCCGCGGTGCGCACACTGTCCGGTCTCATGGTGTTCGCTGTGTCGAATCTAGCGTAGAATACGTTCCTCACACAGAGAGGCCGTGGTCTGCGGTGTGCTGGTTTTCCCTCTAAAGTCTGTGATCGTGTTTAGTCCCTGCCACATACTCCACATACTAAATGTACCTGTATATTGTTTACATGTTTGAAATAAATTAACAAACAAACAATATGGACATTCTGTGTCCATTGTTTATTTCATTCTGAAACCTAATTTTTATTTACTTTATTCCAAACAGAAGTGTTTATTTATTATTCTGAAAGCTGGAGACAGTGCCAAATAGTTCACTGATATTTTGTTGAATTACAATGTGGACACTCTGCAATAATTTAACAGAAGTGCTTGTGTTTTACTTGAAGTTTTATTTTTTCAATGTTTTTCTATTTAAAGTTTTCAGGGATAAGCCTCTTGAATTTCTCTAAGTAGAAATATATGTAAAAAAAAATATTTTAAATTTTCTTGTAGTTTATTGCACATTTTTGCAATTTATGTAATTACTATGGACTTAATGCAGACATATTATTAAAATTTGGGCTATAACGGTTGTATTGATGTATAGCAACTTGAAATGCTACTACACCATGTAAAAATATAAAGTAAGCTCTGGCAGACTTGGTTCTATGGTAGGTCTTAAAGGGTTAAATCATCAAACTGTAAATCATAGATTTTGAATTGTTATTGATCCTTTACTCCTGGTCCTCAAGTGTATATTTATTCTCTTACTCTTCTTATATTTATTGTTTGTTTACTTGCACTGCTGTAGCTGCAGCCTCGTCGTCTCGTCTCTATATGCTGGACTGTCTGTAGCGGAGATGACAATAAAGTTTACTTTGACTTCAGCAGCGCGCAGGCGCACCGAGGGCTCTCGCGCTCACTTTTCGCGTATAAAATTTCGAAAAAACATCGGTGCAAATTATAAGTCTGTATCATGATGTCTGGTGTTTTCGTGTTTGTTGGTTTGTTTTTATTTTGCGGGTTGGTGATTAGATGCTGCTCCAGCCAGCCAGAGAATCCCCCGCTCAAAAACCGCTACTGTTTCCCCCCACTGTGTTTCTCTCCTCTGTGGATGAGATGAAAGGCTGCTGTGAACACAGGTAACAGAAGGTAGAGCCAGGCAGGTGGAGTGAGGCAGGTGTGATGTTGGACATGAAGGAAACTGAAGGAAGTCTGCACTCCTCCTCCTCTGCTCATGCGTGACTCCGCCCCCGGAAACGGAAGTCTGTATGCGCGCGGAGTTTAATTTGAGCAGCATCTCGCGCGCCGGTCAGTGGGTTTCAAAACAGCAGCGAGCAATAATCGATAATCAGCGATCGATCCGTGAACATGGCGACCCCCCCGAAGAGGCCGTGCCCCCCTCCCCGCAGCCCGCCGCTGAACGGCAGCTTTTCCCGTCAAAGGAAGGAGAAGAAGATCTCCATCGAAGGAAACATAGGTGAGCTCACCGGGACGCTCACGGACCCAGACCGACCCGGACCGACCGGGGCAAACGGAGCCGGGGGACCGACCCGGACCGCCGGTTAACGAGCTCTCAGGCCCGGGTCTGTAAGTCCGTGAGCCTCCCGCCTTCACGGAAACAAGTGGCGCCAAAACCGCCCGCTTATCATCAATAATCAGCTGTTTGTGATCGATAAATAGCTGTTTCTAGTCACAGTTAGCTGTCCATGGTCAATTGCTGTTTATATCGCAAATCAATTGTTTGTAGTCAATACTCAGCCCTGTGTTCAATAACCAGCTGTTTATAGTCAAAATTTGCTGTCAACAGTCAGTAATCATCTGGACGTTTCCATCAACCGAGTGATTTCTTACGATAATCGATTGATCATCAGCTGTTTGAACTCAATTATAAGCTGTTTGTCTTTGAAAATCAGCTGTTTGTGATCAATAATCAGCAGTTTTTAATGGAGCTGTGCTGCTGGGGTTAGAAGGCGGAGGTTTAAATTTGGGTGTTAAATAGGTGGAGCTTGCTCCTTTAGGTGTTTGAAGGTGAACGCTGGTCATGTGGAGTCTGTGGGCGGGGCTCAGGTGAGCCAGACTGATGGAGGTTTGCAAGTCGAGGTCAGACCTCCAAAGGTTGATTCTGTTCATCTGGACGCAGCGTTTTGTGGAGAAACGTTCTGTCACTCATCCAGGTGACTTCTTCAGTCTCAGGTCAGAGTTTTGATCTCCAGAGCGAGGACGTGACCTCATCACTGAGGTTGGGGTCAGGTGACAGCGTGAGGAGTGTGAGCAGAGACAATCAGAGGTTGAATCAGCTGCTCATGGTTGCCATGGTTTTACTTGATCCTGCGGTCACATGACTTCCTGCAAAAGTCAGCTGTTTCGGTCCTTTTCTTAAGCCCCACCCACACAGGAAGTCCTACGGCATCAGCATTAATGCTGATTTCCTGTATTAGTGTGTGGAGCATCAGTAGCTCATGTCATGTCAGGGTTACCTGAACAGGTGTGATTCCTCCAATCAGGCAGGACCAGAGATCTGTCACATTTCTGTGTCTCACCCGTGTGTCTCACCCGTGTGCCTCCAGCTGCAGGAAAGTCGACATTTGTGCGCCTCCTTCAGGCAGCATCAGAGGACTGGGAGGTCATCCCTGAACCCATTGGCAAGTGGTGCAACGTGCAGAATGACAGCGATGACGTTTACCTGGTGAGCCTGAATGCAGCACACATTCTCTAAAGTCTGTGTTTACTTGCTTGTTTACCTGCTTGTTTACCTGCAGGAGCTGAGCTCATCTCAAAAGAGTGGAGGAAACCTGCTGCAGATGCTGTACGATAAACCCAGCCGCTGGTCCTACACCTTCCAGGTAACACACCTGGCTCCATCCCCTACCATAGCAGCACTGTGTGTCAGACTATGTGTACCTGTCTCAAGTGAGTCTCACCTGTGTGCAGAGCTACGCGTGTCTGAGCAGAGTTCGAGCTCAGCTTCAGTCACCATCAATCAAACTTCAGCAGGCAGAAAACCCCGTCCAGTTCTACGAGCGCTCCGTCTACTCCGACAGGTAACTTACCTGACAGGTCTCCAAAAGGTTGCTTCTGTTCATCTGCACGTAGCGTTTCATCATCATCAGGTGACGTCTTCAGTCTCAGCTGACTGCAGGTTTCAATCTTATAAACATAATGACTGAAACCAGCCCACTGAGGGAACAATGGGCTGGGAGGTCAGTTCCTTAATCTTAATTATGTAAATTCTCATGACCATTGATCACCTGACAGGTAACTCGCACGCATTTAACACAGACACAGGTGTGAGACATGTAACTCCTGTGTGTACAGGTACGTGTTTGCGTCAAACCTGTTTGAGAGTGGCGACCTGTCGGAGACGGAGTGGAGTGTGTATCAGGACTGGCACACCTGGTTACTGAACCAGTTTGAGTCCGACATCGCTCTCGACGCCATCATCTACCTCAGAGCCCCGCCACAGGTAAAGACGTACAGGAGAACCTGGAGAGTCCTGCCACCTCAGGGTAAACGCATCGCCCTCTGTGATGGGCTCTCCTTCCTTCGGTTGCCTTCAGGTGCCGTGTTTGTGTGTGTATTTTTCAGCGCTGCATGCAGCGGCTGCTTCATCGCGGCCGGCAAGAAGAGCAGGAAATTCCTCTGGAGTACCTTGAGCAGCTGCACTTCAAACATGAAGCCTGGCTCTACCACAGGAACCTCAGGTAACTATATGCCACTGAGCGTGCTCAGAGCCTCAGCGGTGCGTTCAGGAGCGCCTTTTTAACCTGTGTTTGCATTAAGGTTGGACTTTGATTATTTGAGCGAACTTCCTGTTCTCGTCCTGGACGTCAACGACGACTTCAAGAACGACCGCATCAAACAGGAAGCCATCATCGACAAGGTCAGTCTGAGCTTTTATTTTGAAGGTTTTCCTTCTGATGATGGTGGTTTTATTTGTTTTTCATACACGTCCCAAACCGCTCTGTTTCTTCTCTTGGTTACAAACAACCAGTGAACCACTTCTTGTTTGCTTTTATGTAGAAGTCATTGACTCCTCGTCTGTATAACGAGTGACTCTGTTTGTCAGGAGTACCGTCACTGTCAGGGTAAATTGTTAAATGTTGCCATTGTTGCACTTAAATGTGTAAACCGTGCCTTAAACTGCGTGGTTAGATATTCTTCTGTTCGTCCGACACATCTATGATGCTGGAGGAGGTAATCAGCTGTAGCTGTTTAACCACAGGCAGGTTTCATGTGAGATTCTGGTTTCCTTATCTTGTGAAGGATGTCCACTCCCGGCCATTTAGGGGCTCGCCTATGCTTGCATATGGTGAACCATTAATGTTAAGCCATATACGGGTGTGGGGAGATGGCCTTTGGATAACCAGGAAATGTGGTTAACAGTTGTGAGCATATATTGTGTGGCAAGAAGACACACACACAGACGCATGCGGTGATTTTAACCATTTGTGGGTGTTACAATGGGTGGTGCTTGCATTCACTGAATAAAAGGCTGCAGGGAAGGCTGTTTCTTGGAAGTTGGCTAGCAAACAGTGGGGGGTGATGCGTCTCTGAACTAGCGGGCCTGCTGAAGCGCAGACCCAACGATCGCCACGAGAGGAAAGACCGTCAAGCTTTTATTGGGGTTTTTAACAATCAGTATCTTAATTCTTAATAGAAATCTCAGTCTTTGCTGCATTTTATATTCTGACGTGTGCCTGTTTATATAAAGCAACACGCCTAACATGTGTTTAATCTGTTTTTGAACATCGTTCCTGAGAGTAACTGAATAAACTGTGTAAACTCTGTGACCTGCGCAAAAGTTTGTATACTTTGAAGTGACAGTAAAATATGTCAGATTCTTCCATGTTTGGCTGTTTGTTCATGTATGTGCTGCTTCCATCTTTCTGTGCTTGTATTTAATTCTCATTTAACTTTCACCTGGTGGTTTTATTTTGAAAGGCTTTTGTAATCTGGTAACAGGACTTAATTTTTGTCTGCAGGTCAGAGAGTTTCTCACCACACTGTGAAGCTCATCCACCAATGAGAGGTGCTGGGAGAAGTGGTGGCGCGTCTGATTGGAAGACTGATGTGTTTGTTTTTTTGTTGTTGTTTTGTTTCTTTAACTTGTTTTTATATTTTTGTAGTTTAACTGTGTGTGTGTGTGTGTGTGTGTGTGTGTGTGTGTGTGTCCATGATATATTTACTTGCTCTTAGCTTCATATTTATCCTTCAGTCTGATCATTCCTGTTTGTCCTGACAATGAGGTGTTGTTGAAGCCACCACGATGCCTTCAGGGACCGTTGGTGTTCTGGTTTCTGTGTGAATAAAGTCAAACTGAATGAGCACGCCTAGTTTTTTTTAAAGACCAAAGTCCAACATGTCAGTGAAGTGTGTGTGTGTGTGTGTGTGTGTGTGTGTGTGTGTGTGTGTGTGTGTGTGTGTGTGTGTGTGTGTGTGTGTGTGTGTGTGTGTGTGTGTGTGTGTGTGTGTGTTCAGGCTCGCTCACAGCTCAGAGGTTTAACTCTGTGAAGCTGGATTTAAGAAATAACTAACTAGTTATTGGAGCATGTTTAGCGCTGTCTTGTGGCGGTAAAGGACGTGACAGTGTAGTCAGGTTAACCAGCGGGCCACCTGACTCAAACAGGCTCCCCTCCACACTGATTCATTCAGTCTACAGACCCGAACATCACAGCTAATGAGTGGATTCACGTGTTTCACTGCAGCTCGCCACAGCGAGAAACCGCCGACAGCATCAGAGAGACACAACGACGAGCCTCTACAGTTCTTATTTACCTCTCAGTTATTGGTTCAGTCGTTAGTTAGCGCCAACCAGGTGACGTCATGTTTTGTACAGGCACAGGATGGCACTATGGACACTCCTTTAAAGGCCGTGCCACAGATAAACCTGTGACGGTGTCAAAGTAGGGCTCTTTGCTGGAAACCAACCTGAACACGTATGTTTGACCTCTGAGGGTTACTCAGACTGAGTGTGATGGATGATTACAGAGGTCGGTAATGATCAACTGAGAGACGGCGAAGCGTGACGGGAACAACGTCGAGTCATCGTGAACAAGGCAGATTCACTAATGACCTATACACAGACTGGGATGTTCACTAAACATTTCTTTTGTCCCGTAGCTCACAGACTGATTTATGATTGGTTGGTTGATTTGTTGATCAGTAGAAACTCGGTAGAAACAGTTTCATGTTTGAGACATTTTGTATTTCCAAAGAGAAACTTTGTCACAGAAAGAAACAGCCAAACATGAACTGAACAATTCAGTTTATTTTCAATTCAAAGTCTAAAATCAGACAGATTTTAAATGGAGTCTGGTCTGTTTGATCAGAGCCTGAATGTGAACTAAGACTGACGGGAAGGAGCAGTTTGAGCTTGAATAAAATCTAAAATCAGACAGTTTTTAAATGGAGTCTGGTGTGGCATACTGACGGTTTCATTTTAAGGCTTTTCAGAATCAGAATACTTTATTGATCCCTGGGGGAAATTATTTTTTTGTCACAGTGCTCCATTATAAACCAACATTAAAGAGACAGACAATACGCTAACTAAGAATAGTACAATATATACACACGTATATATATATATATATATATATATATATATATATATATATATATATATATATATAAAAGTCACTCATTAATAAATAGCTGGAAAAGAAACGTGTAGTTGTAGCAGTAAGAGTTTCAAGAGTTTTTGTGTGACTGAAGAAACATCTCACGCTGTGACCTCTGACCTGTGTCAGTCTTTCTGCAGCTTCATAAACACTGTAAAGTCGCCTGCTCTGCTGCGCCCTGATTGGGACACTGACACACGTGTCACAGCGTGTTCATGAGTTGCTGCCGCCACCATTCGGAAACCTGCTGAGATGATTGTTTGCAAAAACTGCTGGACAAATTCCAGCGAGAAGCTCAGTGAGGAGCGAGGACACGAAAACAGATGACTCCACGGGGGGGGGGACAAGTTTCCACAGTTTTCAGATGTTTTGAACACTTCCTGATGAACTGTTATGGACTTTTATTTTGAAATCACAACAGTATGACTAAGAGCCCCAATAAAGTATTTTATTTTGAAAATCTAAATGTCTAATCCTTCTAATTGTTGTCTAATTTTTGTGTTCTATCCAGTTTTTCTTTCTCGACTCGTTGAGATACAAACGTATTATTACTGATACATGATTATGTTCCTGTTCCTGATCTTCTGCTCCGGTCTTCCTGTTCTTTATTAAAATACTCGGGTCGCTGTCAGAGCACAGACCGCATTAGTTCTCTGATGGAGTGCTACAGTGTGATCGTTTCCTCCCTGCTGAAGGTGTCTATTTGGTTGGTGGTGATGTTGGTGGTGACTTTGACGATGTCGCCAGTGTCTCACAAACATTAACACAAACACAAAGTTAGGAAAATAGACAGTGTCCTAAAGTCACTGATTAATGTCCAGTCACTCATTTCCTCTCAGTCTGTCTTCTGCCTGCTCCGTCAGTCGCCCCTCCGTCAGCGGGCCGTCCGGCAGCCTCTGTAAGTACTCTGAGTAAATCCTCTTTCTGCCTCTGCATTCTCCTCAGCTGCAGACTGTAATCCTTTAAGAGCTCTTACCAGACTCCATGCAAATATTTCACAATTTTAAACTCGAGAAGAAACTCGGAGCAGTTGTTTTCATGTTTTTCACTCTTTGACCTTTGACCCAAACACCTGCTCAGGTCTGCTGTTTGGTTTCTTGTCAGGTTTGTTCTGATGGAACAAAAGTTCAGATCCTGAGAACACCTGGAAGCACCTGAAGATACCTGCTGCTATTTGTTGTTGTTGCTGAGATGGGATTCGCTGAGCTGCTGGATGAGGTGAGACACTTAAATTCCTCCTATGCAAGAAATAACTTCACTGTCCAGGTGTGTCATACAGGTGTGTAGGGTTAGGGTTAATGTGTTTCCTGTTGTTATGGCAAGGTTGGTGGGTTTGGCAGGTACCAGTGGATCCATGTGACCCTGATCAGTTTACCTGGTTTGCTGATGGCGAGTCAGAACCTGCTAAACAACTTTGTCTCTGGAGTCCCCACTCACTACTGCAGCATACCAGCCAATCACAGCTTGAGCAACCTGTCGCACCTTCACCAGGTGACCTGTCAGCCTGACTGTCTACCTGTCTGGGCATTTTAGTGCAGGCACTATGATCCCATTTCTTTAGTTTTCTCAATTTTACTTCCTTAAATCAATAAATCTGGATGGATGAATGTGATTGGTTGTTTCAGGTGGATGAGAAGCAGCTGCTGAAAATGTTTATCCCTCCTGATTCTTCAGGAAATAGACTGGCCCGCTGCAGGAGGTAAGGTTTTCTTCCTTCTCCTCAGTTGTTTAAATAATTAACCTGACCGTCACATCATTTCCTGTTGCACCTGTTGTCCAGGTATGCAAATCCTCAGTGGCAGCTGTTAGCTGCTAACAGTTCCACTAATGTTAGCCACCTAGAGACCGAAGACTGCATTGACGGATGGACCTTTGAGCAATCAGACTTTCTCGCCACCACCGTCTCCGAGGTAGCGGCAGGCACACGGCGAGCCTATTAGCGCGCATTGCCACAGATATGTTAATGAGGTCACTTGTCTCTTACCTATCAATCTCTCACCTGTGTGTGTCACAGTGGAGTCTGGTCTGCTCCCTCCGTCCTCTCAAACAAATGATTCAAACCATTTATATGGGTGGAGTTTTAACGGGAGCCATAGTCTACGGCAGCTTATCTGACAGGTGAGAGTTACCTGTGTATACCTGTTCATTGTCTCAGGTTAGCAGTGCAATCCGACTCCTTCTGTCTATCTCTCAGGTTTGGGAGGCGGTCCGTTCTGATTTGGTCATACCTGCAACTTGCTGTGCTTGGCTGTAGCTCCGCCCTTTCCCCCACATACTCCACCTACTGCATCTTCAGGTTTCTGAGTGGGATGGCGGTGTCTGGGGTCATCATTAACGGAGTTTCCCTAAGTACCCGTCTACCTGGTTCCTTATTTAACTGTCCACCTGGGCACTTGTCTGTCTTCCTAACTGAGTGTCTCCTCAGAGGTTGAGTGGATCACAACCAAGACGAGGACAGTAGTCGGCACACTCAGTTCCTTCTTCTTCACCTTTGGTCAAATGGTCCTGGCTGGGCTTGCATATTGGCTGAGAGACTGGAGGAAGCTGCAGATGGTTGTCTGTGCACCTAACTTCCTGTTCTTCGCCTACAGCTGGTCAGTCAGACTTAAAAAAAGGACAGTGATTGGTCAGGTGTTTCTCTCTGCTCTCCGATTGGTCAGGTAGTTCTCTCTGTGCTCTGATTGGTCAGGTGGTACTCAGAGTCAGCTCGATGGCTTGTTTTGAACCAGCGCTCTGAGGACGCATTGAAGAGTCTTCACCGAGTTGCTCGGATCAACGGGAAATCAGAGATGATCGATAAGATCACTGTTGAGGTAACCTGGCCACCTGTGTAAAAGTGCAATTTCTCCAATCAGATGCTGAGCTCTGTCCCATGTGACTGCAGGTGCTCCACTCTCACATGAAGAAAGAGATTGAGTCGGCTCGTTCAACATTCACGGTGTTCGACCTGCTGAGGACCCCGGGGATGAGACGCATCTCCATTTGTCTGATGGCCGTCTGGTCAGACATACACCAGCTCATATGCTCACCTGTCTCACCTGTTTACCTGTTTACCCATTTACCTGCTCTTCTGTTTACCTGCTTCTTCTATCTGTTTTATGTTTTTTTTATTAAATAAAATGAAGCTCCTGTATCCACCTGTACACCTGTGTACTCACCTCTGTGCAGGTTCTCTACTAGTTTTGCATACTATGGCCTGGCGATGGACCTCCAGAAGTTTGGGGTGAGCAACCCGATACCTGTCTTCCTACTTACCTGCTGAAGTTTCAGTACACCTGTTTAAACTTCTTCTCCCATCCTATTGGTTGGATCTACTGTACTTCCTTCCTATTGGTTGTTTGTTGTTGCAGGTGAGTATTTACCTGATGCAGATCATCTTTGGAGCTGTAGATATTCCCGCCAAACTGTTTGCATTGGGAATACTCAGTTACCTGGGGAGGCGGGTCTCTCAGGCAGTTTGTCTCTTCTTCTCTGCCGCCATCATCTTTGCCAACATCTTTGTCCCCACAGGTACATCCTAATCCTGATCCCCATTCTGAATCTATTTGAGACCCTGGCCCTGATTCTAATTCGGAAACTGATCCCAATCCGTATTCTGATCACAATCTTGATTTAGATCCTATTCCATATCCCCAAATTTATCATAACACTGATTTAGGATTGTGATCCCAAATCTCATTCTGATTCAACCCTGATCCTGATCCAGAATCTGATCCTGATGCAATCTGAACTGTAATCTTAATCCCGACTGTGATACTGCCCTGTTCCTGATTCTAATTTAGATCCCGATTCTAATTCCAATTTGAATTTTTTAAAAGAATCCTAATTCAAATCATGGTCCTGGATTCTGACAACGACCCAATCTGAATCGTGATTCGACCCTGATATGAACATAACCCCAATCCATTCCTATACCCTGTCCTGGATTTGATCATGACCCTGATCTTAATTAGGATCCCAGTCACAATCCTAATGCTGACTCTGATTTCAGTTCAGATTCTGATCCTGGTCTGAAACTGATTCTAATCCAGATCCTATTTCTGATCCTGAATATGAACCTGACTCCGACCCAGAGTCTAATTTTGGATTCTGATCTTTATCCTGATCTAAGTCCCAATCTCTATTGAAGTCTGGGTCTTGATTTTGACCCCGATCCTAATGTGGACCATGATCCCAATTCTAATTTCAATACTAATTCTAATTCCTACCCAAATCTTTGATTCTGGCACTGATCTAGGTCTTTAATTCTAACCCTAATTCTGACCCTATGTCCTGTCGTGAACCTGAACAAAATCCTGACCCTGCCTTGAATTCTGATCCTGGTCCTATTCCCAATCCCGTTTCTAACCCCACAGACATGCAGACTCTGAGGACCACGCTGGCCTGCCTGGGTAAAGCTTTCACCTCAGCCTCCTTCACCACCGTTTACCTGTACACCGGTGAGCTGTACCCAACTGTTATCAGGTGATTAAATAAAACCAATGGCTCATATTTAATATTAAATAATGTTAATTTACCTAACAAAAAACGCATATCTACAGGATCAAATTGCTGAAACAAATGATTAATGAGTTTGAGTAATATTCCTGTTCTGATGACTTCATAACCACTGGTCTGAATACTAAACATCGCAGCTAGGCCAGGGTCATGTGACTCATCTCAATAACTCACTGATAGGATGAGGCAGGGTCTCACAACGGTTTCACCCGAAACCCTTTTTCACACCTTGACTCGGGGGTCAGCAAGCTTTAAGACCCAAAGAGCCTTTTGGACCCGGTTTACACGGAAAAGAAAACTGGGAGCCGCAAATACTTTTTGACATCTAAAACAAAGATAACACTGCACACATGTAAAAAACAATGTAAGATAAGATAAGATAAGATAATAAAGTTCTATCTTATCTTATCTTATCTTACATTGTTTTTTACCGTTATGCTAAACAACTATAGTGTGTTGCTTATGAAATCCATGAAGTGCTACAAAGAAAATAAAATTTTATTTATGTAATGAACACATTTTGAACTCTTAAAAAATTATAACAAAAAAGAAAAACATCCAGGGGAAGGTCTCTTTTAAATTAATTAAAAAGATGAACTTAAATTTAGCAAACAAAGACTGAGCCGTCATCCTTGTATCCTTTTTGGGCTTTGACCTGAATTTTAAAAATAATTGGAAAAAAGCACTATGCTCCTAAAAAATGAATAATAAATATTTGCAAAATACCTGCATAAATATTTATTTTGCCTGGTTAATGTGTATGGTGGGGCGTGGTCTGCAGTGCTGCTGCAAGAGAGGTGGTCACACCTGCCTTAAAGTCGGTGCTCTCTCTGCTGTTGTGTTATGTGTCGGACTGTGTGCTGGAAATAAGACCAGCTGCATGCGCACAGCAACCGCGTGTGAAAAGTGGCCAATAAAGAGAAGCTGTAAAGCATGTTCATGTAAACATCGTTGGGTCTGCCATGATATAATAATAATAATAATAATAATAATAATAATAATAATAATAATAATAATAATAATAATAATAATAATAATAATGGATTGCATTTCTATAGCACTTTTCAATGGGACTTCTACTCCTGAACCTCTGAACATACTGGTAGGCCGTTCTCGTCAGAAGTAAATGCAAATGAATCTGCCCAGGCATCATTAAATGTTCTATTTTCCTCAGATATTTTTCTTTTCTTACATTTCTCCATACTTGGGCTACCTCGATAAATGCACGGCGTTTCGGCAGATATACCAGCTTCTGCGAGTGTGACTCTAATTTTGAGCAATGAAAAATAATAAAATATCATTTTATTTTTATATTTCAAGATCACGATAATCTTCCAATGTAGAACTACAAGTTAAAAAAAGAACGAACTCAAATAAAATACACTTCAGCTAAATACTTATAATTTATTTTCCCAAACCACGGAGCCGCAGTACAGGGAGTCCAGAATTATTAGGCAAATGAGTATTTTGTCCACATCATCCTCTTCATGCATGTTGTCTTACTCCAAACTGTGTAGGCTCGAAAGCCTACTACCATCCATCCATTCGCTTCCACTTATCCTTTTCAGGGTCGCGGGGGGCGCTGGAGCCTATCCCAGCTGTCATAGGGCGAGAGGCGGGGTACACCCTGGACAGGTCGCCAGTCTGTCGCAGGGCCAACACACAGGGACAAACAACCATTTGCACTCACATTCATTCGCACATTCACACCTAGTGACAATTTGGATTATCCAATTAACCTATCCCCACAAGCTGCATGTCTTTGGACGGTGGGAGGAAGCCGGAGTACCCGGAGGGAACCCACGCAAACACGGGGAGAACATGCAAACTCCACACAGAAAGACCCCGGCCTGATGTTGGAATTGAACTCAGGACCTTCTTGCTGTGCAGCAACAGTGCTAACCACCGTGCCACCATGCTGCCTACTACCAATTAAGCATATTAGGTGATGTGCATCTCTGTAATGAGAAGGGGTGTGGTCTAATGACATCAACACCCTATATCAGGTGTGCATAATTATTAGGCAACGTCCTTTCCTTTGGCAAAATGGGTCAAAAGAAGGACTTGACAGGCTCAGAAAAGTCAAAAATAGTGAGATATCTTGCAGAGGGATGCAGCAGTCTCAACATTGCAAAACTTCTGAAGCGTGATCATCGAACAATCAAGCGTTTCATTCAAAATAGTCAACAGGGTCGCAAGAAGCGTGTGGAAAAACCAAGGCGCAAAATAACTGCCCACGAACTGAGAAAAGTCAAGCGTGCAGCTGCCAAGATGCCACTTGCCACCAGTTTGGCCATATTTCAGAGCTGCAACATCACTGGAGTGCCCAAAAGCACAAGGTGTGCAATACTCAGAGACATGGCCAAGGTAAGAAAGGCTGAAAGACGACCACCACTGAACAAGACACACAAGCTGAAACGTCAAGACTGGGCCAAGAAATATCTCAAGACTGGTTTTTCTAAGGTTTTATGGACTGATGAAATGAGAGTGAGTCTTGATGGGCCAGATGGATGGGCCCGTGGCTGGATTGGTAAAGGGCAGAGAGCTCCAGTCCCACTCAGACGCCAGCAAGGTGGAGGTGGAGTACTGGTTTGGGCTGGTATCATCAAAGATGAGCTTGTGGGGCCTTTTCGGGTTGAGGATGGAGTCAAGCTCAACTCCCAGTCCTACTGCCAGTTTCTGGAAGACACCTTCTTCAAGCAGTGGTACAGGAAGAAGTCTGCATCCTTCAAGAAAAACATGATTTTCATGCAGGACAATGCTCCATCACACGCGTCCAAGTACTCCACAGCGTGGCTGCAAGAAAGGGTATAAAAGAAGAAAAACTAATGACATGGCCTCCTTGTTCACCTGATCTGAACCCCATTGAGAACCTGTGGTCCATCATCAAATGTGAGATTTACAAGGAGGGAAAACAGTACACCTCTCTGAACAGTGTCTGGGAGGCTGTGGTTGCTGCTGCACGCAATGTTGATGGTGAACAGATCAAAACACTGACAGAATCCATGGATGGCAGGCTTTTGAGTGTCCTTGCAAAGAAAGGTGGCTATATTGGTCGCTGATTTGTTTTTGTTTTTGAATGTCAGAAATGTATATTTGTGAATGTGGAGATGTTATATTGGTTTCACTGGTAAAAATCAATCATTGAAATGGGTATATATTTGTTTTTTGTTAAGTTGCCTAATAATTATGCACAGTAATAGTCACCTGCACACACAGATATCCCCCTAAAATAGCTCAAACTAAAAACAAACTAAAAACTACTTCCACAAACATTCAGCTTTGATATTAATGAGTTTTTTGGGTTCATTGAGAACATGGTTGTTGTTCAATAATAACATTATTCCTCAAAAATACAAGTTGCCTAATAATTCTGCACTCCCTGTATAAAGACTGAAGGGCCGCACGCTGATCAATAGTGGGTCCAGGACCATCTTAGGGGACACTCCCACGGGGCTTAAAAACTGGGATTCTCTAACATTTCATCTGAGAATTGAAGAAGCTTCTCAGTTGAAAGATCTTCAAGCAACTTAAAGAAGTCCAGACTGCGATGACCTGATGGCTGAGAACCTTCAGACATGTTGCCTTGCACTCTATAAACTAAATTACCAGCTGACGGGGGGAGAGCACTGTTGTTTTATTATTATTTAATGCTGACCTATGCTTCCTTATTTTTCTTACTGTGTGGAACTTTGACATTTTGAATAATAATTCAAAGTTATGTTACAAACAAGGGCAATACAAATTATTAACCTGCTGGCTGTTACCATCACACTGTTTCCATAGTCCACATTATGAAACTTAAATGAGTTATTATTACTATTATCTCTAAAGCACAGTGAAAATGACACAGTCTAAACTGTGTATAAAGTTTGTTTTTTCAGTGCAGGAATCAGACAAAAATGTGTTTCTGTTGTTGGGCTTGAACGGCAGAGTACTAAGTATGAAAATGTGTAATTCTCTTTTGGTTTTTAAATGGATGTGGTATCAGTTTTTATGAAGTTACATGTTTGTTTGTTTGCTGTTTAGTTTGTTGTTGTTTTTTCTGTTGTGGAGGGTAGAGTTGCTTTAATAATGAGAACACGGCGTAAGTGTTGCAGCCTGTTCAGTCACAAACTTTATATAAACGTTTTCACACTATCTGCGTAACGTGGTGATTGGTTAAAAATAAACATCAGCACGTTAAAGATGAGTGCACTGAGCTGTAATTACCAACGGCCAACGTGTGTTTATGAGTCTAATGCTGGTTAGCTTTTGGGATTAGCATGGAGCAGAGCTAGCATTAGCTTACGCAGGTGAACAAACCCTGCAGATGGTGACGCTCAGAACCGCGTGGACCTCCATAATTCACCTCAGTGTGTGAAGATAAGATAGAACTTTATTAATCCCTCGGGTGGGTCCTCTGGGAAATACGAACACACACGAACACACACGAACACACACACACTTCAAGTATTGAGTCTATTGCACTGTTGACTATTTACAAAAAGTATTGCACAAGGTATTGTACAGTGAGCTTAGTTGTCCCCCCCTCCTTTGTCCTCCTGTTTCCTGTTTCCCCTCCCTCTCCCCTCCAGAGAGGAGTTAAACAGTCTGATGGCGTGTGGGACAAAGGAGTTTTTAAGTCTGTTAGTTCTTGTCTTTGGGAGAAGCAACCTGTCACTGAACAGACTCTTCTGATTGTTAATGGCCGTGTGCAGAGGATGCCCAGCATTGTCCATAATGTCCATCAGTTTCTTTAATGTCCTTTTCTCTGCCACTGTCACCAGAGTGTCCAGCTTCATGCCGACCACAGAGCTAGCCTTCCTGATCAGTTTCTCCAGCCTGGATGAGTCCTTCTTTGCTGTGCTGCTCCCCCAGCACACCACAGCATAGAAAAGTACTCCAGCAACCACCGACTGGTAAAACATCCTCAGGAGCTTCCTGCAGATGTTAAAAGACCTCAGCCTCCTGAGGAAGTACAGTCGGCTTTGGCCTTTTTTAAACAGGTGCTCTGTGTTGCATGACCAGTCCAGTTTATTGTCCACCCACAGCCCGAGGTACTTGTTGACCACCTCCACCTCCTCCCCCTCTATCTGAACCGGCAGTGGACCTTCTCTGGACCCCCCGAAGTCCACAACCAGTTCCTTAGTCTTTGAGGTGTTGAGTTGCAGGTGGTTTGTGTGACTCCATGCGACAAAGTTCCTCACCAGACTTCTGTACTCCTCTTCCTGATCATCCCAGATACACCCCATGATGGCCGTGTCATCTGCAAACTTCTGAATGTGGCATAATTCAGAGTTGTAGCAGAAGTCAGAGGTGTACAGGGTGAAGAGAAGAGGGGACAGCACAGTTCCCTGTGGTGCTCCTGTGCTGCTGACCACAGTGTCAGACGTGATGTCCTTCAGCCTGACGTACTGTGGTCTGTCGGTGAGGTAGTCGGAGATCCAAGCCACCAGGCAGGGGTCCACCTCCATCCTGTTCAGTTTTTCCTGAAGCATACAGGGCCGGATGGTATTAAAGGCACTGGAAAAGTCAAGAAACAGTATCCTGACCGTGCCTTTTCCCCCATCCAGGTGTGAGTGGGCTCTGTGTAGGAGGTACAGGATGGCATCCTCCACTCCGACACCCGCCTTGTATGCAAACTGTAGTGGGTCCTGGGCATGTTGTACCTGTGGTCGGAGGAGGTTGAGGAAGAGTCGCTCTAGAGTCTTCATAAGATGTGACGTCAGTGCCACCGGTCGGAAGTCATTCAGCTCATTGGGCCGGTTCCTTTTGGGGACCGGGACGATGCAGGATGTCTTCCATAGGGCGGGCACTCTCCCCAGTCGCAGACTGAGGTTGAAGACTCGTTGTAGCGGCTCCCCAAGTTCAGCAGCACACGCCTTTAGCATCCTAGGACACACCTTGTCTGGGCCTGCTGCCTTTCTGGGGCGAAGCTTCCTCAGTTGTCTCCTGACCTGATCCACTGTGACACTGGGAGATGTTTGGGAGGAGGGGAGGGGGGGAGATGTCTTGCTGCTGAGAGAGGGATTGGAGGAGGGGGTGTCATGGTGTCAGGAAGGGGGGGAAGCGAGGGAGGTAGGAGAGTGGGGATTGGACTCTGTAGTGAAGGTGAGGGTGAGGGTGGGGGGGTTGTGGGCCGGTCAAACCTGTTGAAGAAGTTGTTGAGTTCGTTTGCCTTCTCCACAGTCCCCCCCACTGTGCTTTTCTTGGTGTTGTGGCCTGTGATGGTTTTCACACCATTCCAGACCTCCCTCATATTGTTCCTCTCCAACTTCTGCTCCACCTTCCTCCTGTAGGTGTCCTTTGCTTCCCTCAGGCAGCGTTTCACCTCCCGCTGTGCTGCTTTCATCTCCTCCTTCACTTTGCTCCTGAAAGCCTTCTTCTTCATGTTGAGGACAGCTTTGACTTCCTGTGTTACCCACGGTTTGTTATTAGGATAACACCGTACCGTCTTAGCAGGGGCGACTGTGTCCACACAAAAGTTGAGGTAGTCTGTAAGACAGTGTGTCGCCCCCTCTATGTCCTCACCATGTGGGCTCAGGAGCACATCCCAGTCTGTGGTGTCATAGCAGTCTCTCAGAGCGACTCTCCTCTGTTAGCATAATGCCAAACATAAGAAGCTTATCAGAATTCTTCTTACTCTGATAAGCTAAATGATTTGTTTCCTTGCTACATCATGTCATTTCCTGTTTGCATGTCTGTTTTATGTCATACGTAAAAACATTTAGATCATGTGATGTGTGCCTGTGCTTTCAGGCAGACGGGAATGGGCTTCGTCTCCACCATGGCAAGAATTGGCAGCATGGCAGCGCCCGCCGTCCTCATCCTAGATGAAGTAATGTCACTAATCTAACCGTCCTTTGAATATGATCGAGGTCATCAATACAGGCAAACACTTTACTGATGGGACGACATTTCCCAGGTACTCCCTGCTCTGCCTAGCTTGGTGTACGGTGGCTCGGCCGTGCTCGCCGGCTGCTTCGCCTGCTTCCTGCCAGAGACGCTCAACGTGCCGCTGCCTGACACCATCGAGGACGTGGAGGCCAGGTGGTAAGCTACCGGCTATCTGCTAGCTTTACCAGAGCCACCTTCAGGGATCACAGAAAGTGTCTGGGATATTTTCCTGAAACTGCTGGATAAACAGGCACTCACTCAAGAACGAGATCGCACAGCGCTCTTTGTTGCACTTGCCGCAAGGGAAGTAGCTGCCTCCGAACTACTTCAACTAGCTTCCCTCTGCAGGCTGCTTTTATTGGTTACGCTCATGAGTATGCATTTTACAACTACATGTGACATTCCTGAGCAGGCATATCTGAACAACATCAGTGTCTGTATTCTGTGTGTGTGTCTTCCTGCCACACAATATATGCTCACAACTGTTAACCACATTTCCTGGTTATCCAAAGGCCATCTCCCCACACCCGTATACGGCTTAACTTTAATGGTTCACCATATACAAGCGTAGGCGAGCCCCTAAATAGCTGGGAGTGACCATCCCTCAGAATGTGCCTGTAGTTAAACAGCTACAGCTGATTACCTCCTCCAGCATCATAGAATATCTAACCACGCAGTTTAAGGCACGGTTTACACATTTAAGTGCAACAATGGCAACATTTAACAATTTCAATCTAACAGAAGGGAGCTAAGATTAACCACAGAACAGAGCTAGAAACATAGAAATGTACTTAAAGGTGACAGACCTAGAACTTAAATCCCTTCATAAACCCAAAATAAATCACAAACCCACCAAACTCAAACACTGAGTCACAGGAACCATGACCGATTCTTCAGTCTTCTATATCTGCTGTTCACATTCAAATGTTTGTATTAACAGTTCTTTAACCTTCTCCTGAACACAGTTATTATTTCAGACATGCAAATATAAGTGAAATAACAAGAGGAAAAACAAATCAAGTTTTCATGTATATATCTATGTCTGCACATAAAAGCAGCAGGATGAAGTTTACACTTTTCCTGTTCCCACCCCCTATTTCAAATTTCATTGCTTTCAAATCCATAATTAACATTAATGGATCCATACATGTTTCACTATGTACAAGTGCAACACATGAACATACACAAATAAAACAATTTTCAGCACGTAAACAAAAACAACAACAAACTACATGTTTACATCAACTAAGCGCCCTGTGTTTAACTTAATCTCTGAGCGTATTTCACATATATGTGACAAACACCTGAATGAACACTTCATCCTGGAGTACTCTGACAATGACCTATAAAAATGAGGACACAATGAGACGACTCAGTCACTGACAGGAAGATTTCCTATATTCATGCATTTATTCTTTTTAAACAGGCGTGTGAGTTTTATGTACTTTTCTTGATCTCACCTGTGCAGGTGTTGCACACACTAACTCCTCTGATACTGTGATATTTTACATTTGTCCTTCAGGTCAGGAGTATTCGGTCTCATTGTGGGGCAAAGACTTATTTGCTGCTTTGTACACTGTGCAGTTCTGAGGGCGACCAAATCTTTAAATTTGAGAATATCTAATTTGACAAAAAGTGGATTTGATGGTTCTCTTGCAGTAGTTTTATTTTTCATCCCTATTACTCTCTTTTGCAGAATCAGGGCTTGCCACAGTTGCACTGGTGCGCCTAACTTTTTTCTTAGGCGCACCGGCACAAAAGTTAGGCGCACCCAAATTTTTAAACCGCATCTCTTTACACCGCAGTTTTACATGTGCACTTTATTGGGGGAATTGCTGTCCATACAGACAATACTGATTTATAAATGATTCACTAACAATCTTGTCAACACAAAGTTCTTTATTTGGAGCACATTTCTACCAGACAGATAAGTTAAAAAGTGCTTGTGCTTAAAGTGCTTTGGCTCTCTTAATGATCACATCGGCTCCTCTGACGACCTGTTTGCTGCTGCCTGCCGCTGAAAGGCAGCGGGGGGAGGGGACACTTGGGCATTCATCGCAGCATATAATGTGTTTCTGGACACACTGCTGCTTTTTCAGCGTTCAAAGATTGATGGCTCTGTGTCAGAGCTGGCTGTGAACTTCAGACGGATCAGGCCTTAACAAAAAAGTTATCAATCGTTCTTTTCATCTTCTCTTGTTACCCACAGCTACATCCACTCTGTCAGGCCTAGGCTGCTCACTGGGGCTGGGTACCATCACTGATTTCTACAATCCATTTGATTCGATTCAGTTTTGCCTCAGACAGTCAGAAATATTAATATTCTGATCATTTATGAGCACTGATACATGTGAGACTTCATCAGAGGCGTGAGCATCACAGCAGAGGCCTTTGTGTCAAAGTAACTGAGAATAAAACAGAAAAACATGAAGCAGATTTTCCTGGCCTGGATTTTTATAGCAGATAACCTTAAAAATATTCTGCAATTTTGCATAGTTTGAAAAAGTTTAAATTTTAATGTACAACATGAATAGCAGCGGCCCCCAAACTGATCCTTGTGGAACCCCGCACACAATTTTGACTTTATGGCATTTATTTGGGTAAATTGTTTACGGTTTTTAAGGTAACCCATGATAATGCCCCCTCACTGACCCCACATGTACATAGTTTAAGTTAAAGATTGTGATCAACGGTATCAAATGCTTTTTTTAAATCTAAAAAATTCTGACAGCATATTCTTTGTTTCCAATAGCAATTGTTACTGTATGTATAAACTGCATTAAGGCACGTGTTGTGGTCCTTTTGGGTCAGAATCCATACTGCTGTTCATATAGTGCATTGTTTTTTTGATAAAGTCATATAATCTATTGTAAAATATTTTTTCCAGTATCTTAGAGAACTGCAGTAGTAGAGAGATGGGCCGATAGTTTGTGAGAAGATGTTTATCTCCAGCTTTATATATTATATGCTACCTTTGCGATTTTCATCTTATCAGGGAATAAGCCACTTTGTAATGGCAGATTACAAATGTAGGTAAATGGTTTCACAATACATCCAATAATATCTTTAATTAAGTCCATATTAATACCACCACAGTCGATTTCTTGGAGTTAAAAGATGTAACTATATCAATAATTTGCTCTTCATCTACACCCCTCATTAACATTGAGTTTGCTACATTAATAGTTTTAGGAGGGTGTCCAGTTTTTAAAGTTTCTTTAGCCAAGCCAGGGCCAACATCAAGAAAAAAGTAATTAAAACCATTTATGTCACTAGTCGTTGTATTTTGCATGAATGGAACATGGAGAACATGAACTGCTCTTCTGGCTTCTCTTGCCTACTCCTCGCTGCTAGAGACCTGGCAGCTCTTTGCATAGCCGAGCCAGATTTGGCCCGAGGGAAGAAGCAGCTGAGACCCTCAGTATGTCTTGAAGATGATCATCAGTAGTTCTGGACCTGTACTTGGACTTACTGAAGTCCAAGGTGGAGAAGAGCTTTTCGCACAAGTATGTGCTCCCAAAAAGGCACATGGTCTGCTTGAATATTCGGGAAAGCCGAGGGAAACTAGGGCTCAATCCTCTCAAAGGTTGCCCAAGCTGCTTTTCCACTCACCTCCCTGAACTTCACTTTGAGTTCAGAGTTGCACTGCAGCTCAATGATTCCTCCATTTGAAGAACAGAAGAGGCATCTTGCACATCAAAGGAGAAGGGGTCCGCAAAAATGTGAAATGTGGCTCTGTTTGTCTTGAAGTCAGCAAATCTGTGATCAAATTCCTCCTGTAGCCTCAAAATGACATCAACATACTTTTTTTCCTGCATCCACGAGTGCCTTGCATGCTGGGAGATGGCAAAGGTTTGTCTGAGAGAGCTGAGCTTTCCAGAGCGCAGGTTTGTGGAGAATGCTCTCACGTTGGCAGCACTGACAAGTTGCCCCTGGCCTTGTAACGTCTTGTTCAGTGCATTAAGCTCATGTGTCATATCAACAAGAAAAGCTGAGTCCATGAGCCATTTGGGATCAGTTAGCACAGGAACACTAACTCCATCCTTCTCCATGAAGGCTTCACTTCTGCTCTCAACTCAAAAAGTCTCTTTAATACATTTCCCCTGCTGAGCCAACGTACCTCAGTGAAGTCGAGCACATCCCCATATTCTGACTCCATTTCCTCTAAAAAAAGCTCAGAACCTTTGGTGCTGTAAGCCCCTGGATCTGATTTGGTTGATGCATTTCACAACAGTTTTAACTCTTCCAGTTTTATTTGAAGTGCCACCAGTCCATGTTTCCTCCCTGTCATTGATGACGCTCCATCTGTTGTTATTCCAACAAACCTCTTCCATGGCAAATCTCAATGGCATCACACAGCTTGTAAATATCTGCTGAGCGGTGGTCTGGCCATGCATTGGAATTACTGTGAGCAGCTCCTCCATCACTTCAAAACTGTCATCAACACCACGGACATACATTGGGAGCTGGGCAGTGTCGGTGATGTCTGTGGTCTCATCAAGAGCGACTGAGTATACACTGAAACATTTGGCTTTCTCACACAGTTGGTCATAAATGTCACTTGACAGGTCAGAAATGCGATCTGCTGCGGTGTTGGCAGAAAGGCTGATGTTGCTAAGCTGACCTTTCTTTCCCGGACAGACTATATTTGCAGCCTGCAATATGCACTTTTAGACAAATCCCCCTTCTGTGAATGGCTTTCCTGCTTTAGCAATCATCTCACTGACCACGTGGCTCCGACTGCTGCCTGCTGCATTATTCTCTTTGGTTGCTTTCTTGAAGAAATCTTGCTGCCTCAGTAGATCTGTTTTAAGACTGGCAACCCGGTTCGCTCTCTCATCTCCCTGGTATTTTGCATCCACCTCAGCATGTCTAGTTGTGTGATGACATTTCAAACTGTATTCCTTGTGCAGCGCAACTTTCTCTGTGCAAATAAGACACGTCGGGGTGCCCCTGAACTCAAAGAAACATTGCATTTCCCACTTTTCCTGAAATTGTTGGTGCTCATCACCAACCTTTCTGTCATGTTTGGGCTGTGTGGCAGGCAGGAATGGACCTAAACGCAAACTCACAGGAATGGAACTTAAACTCAAAAGCACAGCTTTTATGGTGGGAAACAGATCATACAAACAATACAAAACTAAACTGGGAAAAACTAATTATAATGTGCACAAGGAGACACAGGGAGAATCACACACATGGGATGATGCGACACGGAAGAGAGGGAGGCTTTGACATCAATACACAGAAGGTGATGAGGGAAGTGGAAGCACACGGGGATCACAGCTGAGGATAATTACACGCGACAGGACGGGAAAGACACAAAGTGAAGGTGCTGACACCAGACACAAACCTTCAACACAACACGGGACGTACACAGAGGCAACCTGGAGAGGGAGAGAGAACAAGGAGCAGCACATGACGGGGTGAGGAAAACACGGAGCGCAGGGCACCAGAACTAACATCACAATATAAACACAGTTACACAAAGGGAGACACAGAGGGCAACTACATGATAGCGAGCGCAAAAAAGGCTGCTCATGGACTGTTATCCTGTTGTTACAGGAGAAAGAAGCAGAAATGACACTGTGACACATAACAAATCAGCTGTTGTTCAATTAAATTTTATTTATATAGCGCCAAATCACAACATAAGTCGCCTCAAGGCGCTTCATAGATACAGAGAAAAGCCCAACAATCATATGACCCCCTATGAGCAAGCACTTTGGCAACAGTGGGAAGGAAAAACTCCCTTTTAACAGGAAGAAACCTCCGGCAGAACCAGGCTCAGGGAGGGGTGTTGTTGATGTTTTTTGTTTTGACTACTTTTACATTATATTGCAATATATGTAATGTTCATGTGTGAGGCAATGTAAACAGAGTGATGTAAATAAAAAACATCGACCCACACATTACGGTACGACCCTATAATTAGTCCGGGTTACCGCGTCGCTATGTGACTGCAGAGTAAATTAGGCTGCATCCTTACTTTTCTTTTATGGCGCAGCTTACTTATATAAATATATATATGTACAATGTCCCGCCGGGCAGCAACTTGAAAAACAACTTTTTTGAAGTGTTGTGAACGCAGCACGCTGGGGCGAATGTCCGCGTGTGCCGAAACGAGGCAGTCAGCCAGGCACAGAAAAGAAAACAGTCCAGGGCAACGCTGTTGTACGTTTCACTCAATGAGAAATGTTTCTCTGCTTGCATCAAGTCCCGCCGATGTCCCGCCCCCGAGATCCATATCCCACCGTGATTGGTAGGTTCGTTCAGCTCCACACACAACACTGTAAAGTGTCTTACATATCAAACTCGTGGGCCGCACTAACATTAAATTTGCATATTAAGGCGGGGGCCAGTTGTGGCCCCTGACACAGACAATACAAAAGGTGACACGTGGATAAAAATGTAAGCTTAAAAAAACAAAACAAGCATTGATCAACAGAAGGCCTGTTTAAACAGAAAAGTTTTAATTGCTTTTTAAAAGAATCCACATTGTCAACCAAATGTAGTTGTGGTGGTAGACTGTTCCACAGACTTAAAGGCTCCGCCCCCTTTAGTCTTCAGAATGTTCCTTAAATGAAAGAAACAGTAGATGCTAGAAAGCCAATCAGAAGCCTGGGTTAAGCACTAGACTAGATTGGACAGCCTACCCAGCTGATGAGGCTTAAAGGACATATGCAGCTGAATGTCATCGGGATAGAAATGAAATAATGTCACTAAAAGATTGAATGATGCCAGCTAAAGGAAGCGTGTAAAAAGAAAACAATAATGGACCCAAAACTGAGCCCTGTGGAACAGGTTAGGTTAGGGACGCAATGATAGAGGTCAATCTGATGAGTTTTCAAACCCAAAGGACCATCTCTCTCCATTTACTCCATTATTAACGCGAACTTGTGTGAAAAAGTACATTCCAGTTCTGGTACCTAAATTAGCTTCAGTGGCTGTGTTAGCATCACTAGCTGTGTTAGGTTAATTAGCTGCGATGCTAACATCCTACTGTTGCTCTCTCATAGACTGATCGATCACCTGATAATTAAAGATGAGTAATCACATGTCTGTCTTTGTAAAGGTCTGGCAGACGCAGCGCCTCACAGCAGGAGTGCGTGGCTTTAAAGGAGCTCAAGGAAGCAGAAGAAAGTGGCCTCAATGCGCTCTGACCAACAAGACGCTGCCACATCACACCATCAGGACCAATCAAAAGGGGACTGACTGTTGACCAATCAGGTGTTTTTAAGATACAGACCAATGAAGATATCTAGAGTAAATTAACTGGTGATTATTGATTGAGCTCATGTAATTGATCAGATCAGAACAGCAGACAGTGATAATGATCAATAATTAATAACACTCTCATTACTGTTGTATTGAACCATCATTAATAAAGATGTTAATCTGCTCCTGAGTTTTGACTATCAGGCTTCAGGAATGAGCTCCTGTGTGGGAAGCTCTTCCTCATCAATATAAATTTAATATAAGAATATTGATTAGCTGGCACTCAGGAAGAAAGCTGCCAGCTTTGTACACCAGCACTGCTGGGTAAGATAAAGTTTTTACTACAGGGCAAAAAAAGATCCATTTGATCCACTCTGACTGCTCACCTGAGCTAAACTAATTTGGAAATGGAAGTGGTTCTTATATAGTGTAAGAAGCTTTATTCAACTTATTCAACCTCAAGCTCTTTTTCTATGCTTACGTGTTCTCTATGTAACAGTGACACTGTGATGCATCCATCGCAGAGAAACCCGGGGTTAGGATCTTGCCCAAAGATATTTGGCATGCAGACTTGAGCAATCAAAGATCAACACACAAACCTCCTAATTAGTTGATGACCTGCTCTACTTCCTGAGCTACAACCACAAAAGCCATCATCAGTGGAGCTGTGATAGCACAGGTCAGCATGGCAACAGGTAAACAAAGAGCAAAGTGTCCATGAAGACGTCAAACCGTGACATTCATTGAGTTTAACCTGACTGGACAAAACACCCCTGAAAAGTGTGCAACAGGCAGGTGATGAGGGTGGTGGAGGTGTTGGTCAGACCCCCTGAGACTGAGTCAGGTGGTCAGGTTCAAACTGTACCTTTTAAAAGTGTACTGGCTGAATCTCAATGTGTGAAATCATAATCGAATGTAATCAGATTACTTTCAGACTGTCTGCAGCTGTTTTAAAAGCTTAGGGTTGATAAAGATAAGATAAGATACCTTTATTAGTCCCGCAAGGGGAAATTTCATAATTAGCCATAATTTCATGAGGCTGCCGACCTATTGCACGCAATGGCGGCGCCATCTTACCCTCCGACCACACATACACACATACATGACACAAAACATCACATGGGGAAGACAGGTCAGAGAGGTATAACAATGGAAAATGCACCACACGAGGAAAGATAAGGAGAAAAAATAACTCCCCCCAGACTGAGCTCCAACAGGGAGACCGGTAGTGATGTGCGATACCACTGATTTCTTTTCTGATCCGATACCAAGTAATATTCAGGGTGGCATCGACGATACTGATCCGATACCGATACTTTGTACAAAAACTTATTTTAGTTATTGTATCTCAAATTATAGCATCATAATGATTACAGGACATCAGATTACTTGTTCTTATCACTTAATAATGCAAAGTTCATCATATAGAAATAAAAAACCTGAAGTTGTGCCTATTTGAACACCTTGCCTGCCTGCAGCACTAAAGGACTCCGTGAGAGACGTCTGTCTCGCCCCAGCAGCACCTGTCCTTCTCCTCCTCTTCAGTTCGCCTCAACATAAGCTCGTCATATTCTGTGATATGATTTACTCTGTGTCTGACAAATTTGTGGTGTTGCCACAACATCTCACTTTCTTGCCACATGTATCACAAACTACGTTTGTGGATGTAAAATACGTCCGCACATGACTCCATTTACGCTCAGCCATTGTTGTGAGTGCGCACACCAAGGGGCTGCGACACATTTATACATTTCGCACATGTCTATGAAAGGCGGAAGAGGAAGTAGTTCCTTCCAATGTAGACAATCCGAATGAAATAGGTTCTTTCCACTGTGTTCCTGTTAATGATAAACTACAAATTTACCCTAAATTACTAAAATATCGATATTTTAATGTGAGAATCGATTCTAGTCCTGACAGGGACTAGAAAGAGAGAGCAGATTTCTCCTGTTTTGGCTTCCTGTTAAATCCAGAATTCAAAATCCTGCTCCTCACATACAAGGTCTTAAATAATCAGGCCCCATCTTATCTTAATGACCTTGTAGTACCATATCACCCTATTAGAGCACTTCGCTCTCGCTCTGCAGGCCTACTTGTTGTTCCTAGAGTATTTAAAAGTAGAATGGGAGGGAGAGCCTTCAGTTTTCAGGCCCCTCTTCTGTGGAACCAGCTTCCAGTTTGGATTCAGGAGACAGACACTATCTCTACTTTCAAGATTAGGCTTCAAACTTTCCTTTGAAAGGGCGATCGTGGCTCAAGAGTTAGGAGTTCGCCTTGTAATCGGAAGGTTGCCGGTTCGAGCCCTGGCTTGGACAGTCTCGGTCGTTGTGTCCTTGGGCAAGACACTTCACCCGTTGCCTACTGGTGGTGGTCAGAGGGCCCGGTGGCGCCAGTGTCCGGCAGCCTCGCCTCTGTCAGTGCGCCCCAGGGTGGCTGTGGCTACAATGTAGCTGCCATCACCAGTGTGCGAATGTGTGTGTGAATTGGTGGGTGACTGGATATGTAAAGCGCTATATAAATACAGGCCATTTACCATTTTTGCTAAAGCATATAGTTAGGGCTGGACCAGGTGACCCTGAATCCTCGCTTAGTTATGCTGCAATAGACGTAGGCTGCTGGGGATTCCCATGATGCACTGGGTGTTTCTTCTTCACTCACTGTATTAACAGACCTCTCTGCATTGAATCATATCTGTTATTAATCTCTGTCTCTCTTCCACAGCATGTCTGTATCCTGTCTTCCTTCTCTCACCCCAACCAATCACAGCAGATGGCCCCGCCCCTCCCTGAGCCTGGTTCTGCTGGAGGTTTCTTCCTGTTAAAAGGGAGTTTTTCCTTCCCACTGTCGCCAAAGTGCTTGTTCATAGGGGTTATTTGATTGTTGGGTTTTTCTCTGTATGTGTTATTGTAGGGTCTACCTTACAATATAAAGCGTCTTGAGGCGACTGTTGTGGGGTTTGGCGCTGTGTAAATAAAACTGAATTGAATAATTCCACACCAGCCTATCAATCAACCAAACACCCAGACAGACGTTTAACTCATTTGAAAGCCTGATGCTTAGCCTTGTCCATCCCAGCTGTAAAACTCAAAAACCAGTCTTATTCGTTATCATTTATTGTTTACCTGGGCCTTACACAGTCTCTGTCTGATTTCTCAGACTTTTTATCTGATTTAGTGCTCAGCTCAGATAAAATAATTATTGTGGGTGAATGGTACTCATGGCCATTGATCAGTGGTTGTTGATCAATGGTCATGAGAATTTGCATACTAATGATCAAGGAACTGACCTCCCAGCCCATTGTTCCATCAGTGGGGCTGGTTTCAGTAATTTTGGAAATGTACTGTTTATAAGATTGGAACCCTGCAGTCAACTGAGACTGAAGAAGTCACCTAGATGAGTGACGAAATGTTTCTCCCACTGAAAACGCTACGTCCAGATGAACAGAATCAACCTTTGGAGTGTTGACCATAATATCCTATTAGCGCGATTAGAACATGCTGTAGGTATTACAGGTACTGCACTGCAGTGGTTTGTATCATATCTATCTAATAGACTCCAGTTTGTGCATGTAAATGGAGAGTCCTCTTCACACACTGAGGTTAATTATGGAGTTGCACAGGGTTCAGTGCTAGGACCAATTCTGTTTACATTATACATGCTTACCCTAGGCAGTATCATCAGGAGGCATAACATAAGTTTGGATTCAGGAGACAGACACTATCTCTACATTTAAAATTGGGCTTCAAACTTTCCTTTTTGCTAAAGCATATAGTTAGGGCTGGATCAGGTGACCCTGAATCCTCCTTTAGTTATGCTGCAGTAGCTCTAGGCTACTGGGGTCTTCCTACACAGTAAAAAATGGAATGTCAGTATTTTAGAGGAAACCTATTTTAACCTCGATAGAGCACTTAAAACTCAGGAGTAAATCAGCTCTAATAGTGGAGTTAAAAGTCAGTGTAAAGTGAAGATTTAATTCCACACAGTATTATGATTAGTACCAGTCTACAGGTGTGGGCAGGCTCAGAGCTGTGACCCACGTGGACTTTTCCCTGGTGAGGTGTCACAGTCAGGTAAGTTAACATTCCCATACTGGTAACATCGTTTAATAGGTATTTTTCCACTAAATAGCTCTTTATAGTTTCACTGATGTCGTGTGAGAACATGTTAGCAGCATATACTCATCAGTTTAAAGATATTGTCGAGTAGCTACATGCTGACTGTTTCTAACAGTTCAGATGTTTATCTTTTCATTCAATTTCACCTTTTAAATGTTATCTATGTATTTATTCTAAATGCTGCTGACATAATATTATTTCCACATGTCCAATGGCATAGTTTTAACAGCTAAATTACTGCTTTGTTCATTAGATGACACGATAAATGCTGCTACTGTAACCTGTAGCTTTGGGTTTCCTTCCATCATATAGGTTAGAGCGGCGGTCTCCAACCTTTTTTGCGCCACGGACCGGTTTATGCCCGACAATATTTTCACGGACCGGCCTTTAAGGTGTCGCGGATAAATACAACAAAATAAAACTAGTACCGGTACCGAAAAAAAGAAGATTTATTCATAACACACGTGAAAAGACCCAGGAAAACCGAGTTAACGATAAAAACGATAACAAAATAACGCTGAAAACCGATAAAACCCTGAAAACCACATATTTCACACCTGAGCCTCAACTCTCGCGGCCCGGTACCAAACGACTCACGGACCGGTACCGGTCTGAGGCCCGGGGGTTGGGGACCGCTGGGTTAGAGCACAGATTTATCACAGGATCAATATGAAAACTTGACACCCCAGAGAAATAAAAATGAAGTATTAAAGAATCAGAATCAGAATACTTTATTCATCCCGAGGGAAATTAGGGTTACAGCAGGCAGCACGCTAATGGCGCATGCGCACTTACAAAGGAACCTTCTGACCAACTTTACACAAACATCACATTGGGCAGACATGTCAGAAGGTAGGCTGATAGGAAAAAACAACGAAAATACACTACATGAGGTAAGAGGAGGAGAAAAAAAACTCCACTCAGACTGAGCTCCTAGTGGGAGAACAGTTTGATAACAGAAAAAACACCTCAGCACAAAAGCACATGACTATCAATACACCATAGAAACACAAGACAAGCAACGTGTAATCAGATTACTCGGAACAGTGTCAATATGTAATATTTTCACATATTTCATTGTTAATTTTAACACTAAACTGAGTAGAATTGACCCCGAAAGATAAATGTTACAGTCATTTAGGACCAAAGGTTATCTGACAGACTTCACATCAACGGTCCTAGTGTGAAACTGTCACAGTGTGTGATGCTCAGAGTGTGTCTTCTTCACGCTCTCATGTTAGTTTCACTTAATATGAATCTGTTTAATCCGACAGTCGCTCACAGGGGCTTGTATGATGGTTGGGGTTACTCTGCGTCTTTACCCCACAGTATAAAGCACTCTCAGCCAACTGCTGTGGTTATTTGGTTCTATATAAATAAAGTTTCACTGAATTGAATCAAAATGTAAATAACAACAGAGTCTGGTAAACTTCTTTTTCACTCACAGTAGAACAAAGAAGTCATATAAAGTCACAAAAGGCAGGAAACGTCAGTTTTAGTATAGAGACAGCTGGAGGAAGGTTGAAGAGTTCGTGATTGTGTTTTCAAGCATTCAGGGAGACTTTGAGCAGCCACGCGGTGGCGCTGTTATTCAGGATCATGAAAGCAGATTACTGTGTTTAGATCAGGGCTGTGATTGGCTCCGGACGTACAAACAGAAAGTTTTATTTCAGAGAGGGCAGACGTTTACCCTCAGAAACGTATAGGGCTACTTGTTGTTCAGAGCTTTAAAGTATAGGAATGTGTTTGATGTGATCCTATACGGTCATGTTTGCCACTGACGCAGAGCAGAGAGCCCGCTGATCAGGTGCTTGTCGATCACAGGTTTCGGTGTTGTGATTACTGACACCTCCGTGATGCTGTCTCTGCTCCTTTTTCTGCCTCTGTGGTCACACATCGATCCGCTCTGCGTTGGTTATTCCTCATGTTTTTGTTTCGTCAAAGATACACGCCCCCTGGCGGCCTCTGACAGCCTTACCACGCTCTGACATAATCAGCCAATCAGAGACGAAGTTTTGCCCCGTCCCATTTGATTGACAGGGGTGTCGGCGAATGGCGGTGCGCCTGCGCCGTTGGCCTGTGTTGCGGGAGGGAGGGGCTCCGCTCCGCTCGGCAGCACAGCGGAAGAAAATGGCGGCCGTGGCTGCAGAGCCAGGAGCTGCGGCGGTTCCGACAACAACAGCGACCGACGAGGGCCCGCCAGCGCAGGGCCCGGCGGGACCGGGTCTCCCGGGAGCCCGATCGGAGTGCGAGGGACCGCAGGAGACCGGGCCGGCATTGGACCTAGGCGCGATGCGGGCGGAGGACGGAGGGGACGCGGAGGGCCGCCATGTCAGGCCGGAGCTGGAGCCCGCGGCGGGAAACGCGCATCCGGAGAGCGACGAAGCTAGCGGCTCCGGGCCGCCGGAGCGGGTCAACGCGGACCGCTTCTCCCCCGGACTGCCCGCGGACCCGGAGGGCGGCGGAGACGTGTCTGCGCAGGAGGCGTACCGCGGCCCGGACCCGCAGCCCTCAGCCGTGTTCTTGCACTCATTCCCGGCCGCGCCGCCCGTCACCGAGGCCGGCCTGTCTCTGGCCGAACCTGCCGAACCCACCACCAACGAGACCACGGACCGAGCCGAGACCGCGGGCCGGGGTTACACGAGCCTGGAGCAGGCGGAGCGGAGGCCCGCGACGGACACTGTGCTGGACGAGACGGCGGACGGTCCGGACCCGGACCCAGCGGGGCCCGAGGAGCTGGCTGCCCGAGGCCCGAGGGATTCTTCCCCGCCCTGCCGCTCACCGAAACGGCGGCTGCTGACCGAGCCTGCCGCCGAGGATCGAGTCGTAGCTGACTCTGTGCTGGACCTCAGTCTCGGGTCCGAGGTTCGTGTCTGCCTGGACCACGTCATCGATGACGCGCTGGTGGTGTCTTTCCGGCTGGGAGAGAAGGTGTTCTCCGGGGTCCTGATGGACGTTTCAAAAAGGTGAAACTTTATTAGCAGCAGAGGATGGATGTGATTGATTAGTGATTGATCCTGAACTATGAGGTAGTTTAGAAACAATCAAAAATGATTAGTATTTCTATTTGTCATTGTTTTAAGGATTTAAATGTGTCCAGCTCACCTGTATGAACAGGTTATTGGTCAGGTAAACAGCCCTGCAGGAGCGTCCTGCTCCTCGTTAAACGGCTGCGGGGATTGATTAGGCTGCAGTGTTAGCCAGACACACCTGAGCATCATTACCTGCTGACCTTTGACCTGGTTGGTGATGGATATAGGACAGAAGCAAGAATGAGAGTGTCTTTACAGCGCTCTGCTGCTCAGTTGGGGGGGGGGGGGGGGGGGGAGACTAAGACAGGTCACCAGGTGATAAAACACAGACCTCTGACATCACTTTTTCATCCGTGTAGTGAGTACTGATGCATAATCACCCACCCATAACCTTCATAGCCACAGATACACAGTTACACAGTGGTGTTTTCACAGTGGTTTCTTATGTATAAACACATACAGTGTTGTTTTCGTTGTGCAAAAGTCTTGAATCACTTTTCGTTGCGTTTTGCTGAGCGTTGTGCTGCAGAGATTTGTCTGCATCATTACTTAAAAATCATTGTTGTCAGTTACTGTTTGTTTATTCTTACTCAACACTGGGGGGGCGGGGTCTGAATATGAGGAAATGAGGGTGACTCACGACTTTTGCACAGTACTGCATGTGTACGAGCAGTAATTACACATGTGACCGATTACTGCCGGGTGTTTTCCATATGTGATGCGCTGGCTGCATCAGAGTCTCATGCTCGCCATGTTTGCTTCCAGGTTCGGTCCGTACGGGATTCCCATCACCGTGTTCCCACGCCGGGACGACCGGAGTCGACCTCCCACGTCTCTCCAGCAGCCACTGCCGGTTAGCAACGACTTTCCGGCCATCAAAAAGGAAGAGAACGCTGCTCCGCCCCCTCCTCAGGACTGCACCTCTAAACCGCCACCGCTGTTTCAGGAGGGGGCACCGTACCCACCTCCTTTGTTCATCAGGGACACCTACAACCAGGCCTTACCTCAGCCGCCGCCGCGCAAGATTAAACGGCCAAAGAGGCGCTACCGCTGCGAAGAGCCCACTTCCATCATGAACGCCATCAAGCTCCGCCCCCGACAGGTACTCTGCGACAAATGCAAAGGGGTGGTGGCGTCAGGCGGGCACCGGGAGACACGGCGGGGGCCGGTGGACCTGAGGGGCGACGAGACTTCGCGGCGGCGGAAGGTAGCAGAAGGACCGATCTCTGCTGAGGTCAAGCGTCTGAGGAGTGACGACAAAGGACGGCCCCCGGCTGCCGACCGGCGCTCGTCATCAGGGATACGTGTGTCATCTTCGTCACAATCCTCTTCCCGCCGCGTTTTGAGGGGAGTGGCCTCATCCTCATCCTCGGCGACCTCGAGCCGCATGCGCCTGAAGCTGAACTCTAAGAAGGTTCTGACCAAAGGGTCAGCTGACCGCTCCAAGGCGCGGCAGGTGCTCAAGACGTTGGTGAGGAGCTCGCAAACGCCGCCGCCGCGCCGGCACAAAGACCAGGACCAGGACCGCCCCAAGGCTGTGACCCGAGCCGCCACCCTGCAGAACCACAACCAGAAGGTCCACTTCACCCGGCGCCTGCAGCACCTCAGCGCTGCCGCCAGCACGCCGCTTCCACCCAGAATGCGCCTCAAACCCCAAAGGTATCGTACCGACGACAGCCAGGCACAGAGCTCCTCCTCCTCCTCGTCCCCGCCCAAACTCAGCGCTCGCTCATCACCTCCCAAACCAGAACTAAGCCCCGCCTCAACACCCAACCCATCCACAGCCACGCCCCCACTTCAAGTAACTGCTCCTCCCCCAACGCCATCCTGTATGGGAAGCGTTGCCGCGGAGATGCAGGCAGCGTCTGAGGGGAGAGTAGGAGGTCCTCCCTCCTCCTCTTCTCTAGACTCCACCCCCTCAGAGTGTAGCTCCACAGACAATTTTGAACTCCCCCCACCCGGAGATCCTCCCTCTTCCTCTTCTCCCTCCCATAACTCCCCCTCCTCAGCTCCACGGTGCCCACCCTCCTCTCCGCCAACTGGCCCTCCCCTCAGAGCTAATGGTGAGGAAGTGCAGTGTGGCGTTGGGGAGGAGGGCAACGACCTGAAGAGGCGCCGTAAGTCTTCCACGTCGTCTTCCTCCTCCTCCTCGTCATCGTCATCCTCCGTCTTCTCCAAGGCCGTTTCAAAATGTCCGCTCCCGGACGGCCGCACCGTGTGCGTCGGCGATATTGTGTGGGCGAAGATCTACGGCTTCCCGTGGTGGCCGGCGCGCGTGCTCGGCATTACGGTGTCGCGGCGTGGCGATACGGGGCTGGCGGTGCAGCAGGAGGCGCGTGTGTCGTGGTTCGGCTCGCCCACCACGTCCTTCCTGCCGCTCGCACAGCTGTCGCCCTTCCTGGAGACGTTCCAGTCGCGTTTCGACAGGAAGCGGAAGGGCCCGTACCGCCGCGCCATCGCTGAGGCCGCCAGCGCTGCCAAGCAGCTCACACCGGAGGTGCGGGCGCTGCTTACCCAGTTTGAGACGTAGCATCGGCCGCCGCCCACTCGCCCCATCCTCACTGCCCACCCCTTTCAGACAGGCCCCGCCCTTTCAGAGGAGGTGGGAGGAGCTAAAAATGACTGATGGACAATGATGAGTGTGTTTCACATTTATGGGGGGAGGGGGATCTGTCAGGGGCGGGGCTATCTTCAGTCACTGGCGGCGTTTCAGTTTTCCGCACCGTGGGAAATGTTATGTAGATAATTTAGCCTGATGGTTGGCTGACAGAGCGATGATGTCACAGTATTAATAAACACTAATTAAGTTCCTCGTAGTGATTGACTGATCTGAGTGGCTGGCGGTGTGATGTCACTTCCTGTTGATAAAATAGACTGAAAACTTGTTTTTTTTTCTAGAAACTTCGTTTCCGTACAGAATTGAATAAACTGTGAACAAAGTGAGGTCCAACCCACAGCCCGGGGCCCCAGACGTGGCCGTGCTGAGCCGCTGTCAGGACGGTGCGTTCGAGGCCCCGGGCTGCTCGGGCGGCCCAACGCTCTCTGATGATGATGATGATGATGGTGATGATGGTGATGAAGGTTCTCTGCTGTCAGACTGTTTACCGTCTGTTTGCAGATCAGAGAGTCCTGCTGGACAAAATAACGGGAACAGTGTGTACATGTGTTGCTTCCTGTTTGAATCTGAATAAACGCTCAAACTTCTCTGACCTTCGCCTCATCATTTCCACTCTTCTTCTGTGGTGTTTCTCTGGCGGAGACCTTGGACTTTCTCACCTGCAAACAGATGTTTGGTAAACGGGTCTCCACAGCTGCTCCCACATTTGCCTCTTGTGGCTGATTGGTCCGTTCGCCGGTCAGGTGGTGGTGGTTAATTCCTTTAGTTCACAGATCCCGCAGACCCTGAAACAAAAATCCAGGACTGATATCCTAAACGCCCTTGTTCCAGTGAGTGTGCCGCTCAGGTCCGTTAGCTTCGTCGCAGGTGCCTCTAGATCAAACCTGAGGCTGGACCAGCCCGGCTGGTGAAGCAGGTAGCAGCAGGTGAACACAGCGTCCTCACGTGTTATTACCATCAGCTGTTATCAGTCAGACTCAGTGTAGATAAAGCTGATCGGCGTCCTGGTTCTGGTCTGGGTCAGTGTTTGAGAGGTCGGCACAGTTACCTGTAGCATCCAATCACTGAGCTCCGCCACTGAAAAACAACGTCAGCGACGAAGTTCTTCAACCCGCGTTTCTTCTGGAGCCCACCTGATGGTGACAGCCATGGTTACAAAACGATTCATGGTTCATACGTCATCACTTATCCGGTCTTTACGTGGTGATGTATGAACTCCGGGTCCAAACTCCTCTGCGTTTATTAAGCCTGTTGTGTTTTTAATGTGCTTTGTATTTTGTTCTGTTTAATCTGAACAAGCCCCTAAAAACAGTCAGTGATCACTGTCGGCCTCTCTCGATTTTTATTACCGCTGTTCATTCTAAAGCTCCGTTTAAACCCCTCTGATGTAACTGCAGCCCATGCAGCAGTATATGAATGACTAACCTCGTATTGTGGATGGATTATCTCAGTTCTCCTGACTGAAGTTTGGTCTGTTTACAGCATCCTGCCATGCGATTGCATTTGTTCCTGACCCATTGAGTGGAAAAAAGTTAGCGCTCATCCTCCAGTTTCACTGTGTTTATCATGCTAACATAGCTGTGTAGCTAGCGATCACGTAGCACATCATTATATACCAGCTAGCCCAACTTCAGTGACCCTACAAACGTCACTGCTGTTTAGTTTTCTGTCTTCATTTATGTTGGAAGTGATAGCAGAGCTGTACGTTTTATTTTTTATGTTTATGTGGAAACTAGCGAGCTAACTTCCTGCTAACTTCTAACTCTGTTAAATTTAATACATTCTGTTTTCATGGACGTTAAACTTAACTGTTACACCTGGTAAAGCAGCAATGCTGATGATTTTATTACAGAGGAAAGAATTTAGACAGTTTGTAACTCTCAGTGATGCTGCTGTGTTCGTTTGACTTTGGGACCTGCAGCGGAGGTTGGACCTGGAAACAGCTAAGGACGTTACATCTGGGGGTAAACAGCTTTCTGACCTCTGTGAACTCTTGCCGGCTCAGTTTATGGGGGTTAGTATCACTATGTTTAAAAAGGATTATCTGTGGAAAGCTCATTGGCTAACGATGTGGATGGCGTGTGGCTGGGCGGGTTCCTGTTGGTGTAAGAGCGTCAAAGGAGGAGACTGGACTTCTTTAAGCGTGTAAAGCTCTGGGGCTGGTCCCTTAGGCAGGTTGTTCATCCACTATCATCTTAATATTAGTATTGATGCTAATAATAGTAACAAATTATTAATAATAGTCCAGTTGCTTTCCTTCAGCCTTTTAAGACAATGTAATTGACGAATCATTAGCCAATCAGCGAGCAGTGTCACATCCGTTCAGTTTTAAAAATGAAGATGGTGACACTGAGCACGCCTCTGACAGGACTTCAGAGACCGCCAGGTGATGTCACTGAAGCCACGTCCACCTTTGACCCCGTGAGAGGGCGCTGTTCTGATAAATCTGTGACGCTCGCTGCTCCCGGAGAGGTCAGGGGTCACAGTGTGTCAGTCTTCTGTCAGTCAGCACCCACCCCTCACAGACCAGGGTAGAACACAGACCCCTAGCTTCACCATGACAACCAACAGTATCGCATCATCACCACAGACGGTGCCAGCAGGTTGAAAAACCACAGTCACATTTAAAAACACACCTGTGTGGTCAGGGTCAGCTTTGGGACCACAGCAGATACTCCAATCAATAAACTGATAAATCAACCAATCAACAGACGAAATCACTGATCAATAAGCAGAGTGACAGGCCAGGCTCAGGCTAAATGCTGGAGAGGTGGGTCCGGCTACACTATGGTAAACTAATCAGCTGATTCTTTGATCTCCTCCTCATTATTCTTCGTCCTTCAGGTGCCCCTAGACTCTGCCCACATTTGCCTCTCGTTTTCTAATCTGCCTCTGGCTGATTGGTCGGTTCGCTGGTCAGGTGGTGGTGGTTAATTCCTTTAGTTCACAGGATAAGAGGCTCATCCACCTCCTCTGTCACACCGCCGCTCTGCATGTCCTTCTTCACTGCATCCATGATCCTCCTCTGAGCTCCTCCTCCTGCCTGCAGCTCCACCTTCATCCTCCACCCTCCCTCCTCTGCACATGCTCAGACCATCAGCTTCTCTCACTCGGAGCCGTCCCTCTGATGGTCTTATTTCTGATCCTGTCAAAAACTACAACCGCTACTCAAGCTGATGTGTGTTGCTAGTGTTAGCTGTTATCAGAGATTAATAACTGTTATTGATTTGAATCATTATTCTTGATTGAAAGAAAACATAGGTAGGGTCACTCTTCATCTGTGTCCACGTCCTCTGACTCTGCAGGTTTCAGCTCACCTGTCTCAGTTTGATCACATGATTTGCATTATTATCTATTATCTAAAGCCCAGAGCTGGTTAACCAGTAAAAACTGGTTCCCACAGACACACCGGGACTGGTTTTTTTTATGTAGAACCAGAGTTCTCTGAGTAAAATGTCAGTTAAATAGAGTCTCATGGACTCATATTTTATTCACAATAAAAACAGCAGGACGATGCTAACCTGCCGACTGCATCTATCCAAAGAGTCCAGCTGCAGCATCAGGCCTGCTGAGCAGCTGGAACCCTCAGACCAGACCAGCCGCTGTCCTCGGCTCACAGGCTGATGTTAGCGGGGACGCACGGACTGTCCTGCCTCCACAGTTCTATTAAAATGTCCTCACTTTACACCTCGGACGTGTTTTCTGTGCTATTGTGACTAAAACACGAGATCCAGATGTGACTTTACTCAGAGATCAGCTCTGCTGGAATAAATTTGTCATTTTGTGCCTGACTCGCCACAACGAGGAGGCGCCACCTGCAGGTGACTCTCAGTCACTACATGTCGTTAACGTGCCACTCAGCCAATCACTGATCATTAACATATTGATCCATGCAATAAGTGAAAATGGTCATAACGATGAGGTCACTTCGTGTTTGTGAATCCAGGTTTATTAACAGGAAGTCAAAAACGAGTGCCTTCTGTCCGAATAGTTAATCAGTAGCAAGTATCACAGGTCAGTGAGGCTGATGATCTCCTGTGTCAGGCACTCACCTGATCACCTGAGAATGTGATACCGCTGCTAAAAGCGTTTGGCGGGCGTGTCCATGCTGGTTGCCAATCAGCACAGATGTGTAACACCTGCTTAACATCACAGGGGAGCTGCCCTGTCTGAGTAGGTGATCCTAATCAATACTCTCTCTCTCTCTCTCTGCAGCACAACGCTGAAGAGCTGCTGACACTGAGTATCCTGCGCTGTGATTGGCTGAGAGTCTGTGGGCGGGCCTGGATCGTCACATGGATACAGATGATTAATAATCAATAATTATTTAAGTAAAGAGTTTATATTTATAAGAAATGTATTGATCTGGTCTGAACACTGCCCGTTTCCATGGATACCTGGTTTGGATCAGTGACATTAAATGCTATAATTTGCGTCCTCCAATCAGCTGTCATTCCACAATCAGCCAATAACTAATCAGCTCGTAGCTTAAGGAGTGATGTCACCGAGATTTACAGACTTTACTGCTGCACGTGAATGCACTGTCCTCTTGAAGACTCACCTGGCATTGAGGCTCCACCCCTCCACACACCTGAAGCAGAGATGTGTTAGCTTAGCTTGCCACAGAGGCTGCAAGCAGATGGACACTGCTAACATAGCAGCTGTAACAGGTGGTGTGCTCAGTTTTGATTGGAAACAGTGTTATGCTGTGACAGCGTCTCCACGACAACCACAGGTACACCTGTGTTTTACCTGGAAGTTTGCTTCTCACATGTTTTTATGTCTTTAAAATGATGCAAACAGGAAATTCTTCTTCTTGTAAAGTTGTAAACAAGATGCAATAAAAGGTTGCATGTGTCAAACTGCTCTCACTGGGTTATTGGACGCAATCTGCAGGAAGTGCCTTTTTTTTCAAAGTAAATGCCACATTTCATCAATGCAAGCGATCGTGGCTCAAGAGTTAGTAGTTCGCCTTGTAATTGGAAGGTTGCCGGTTCGAGCCCCGGCTTAGACAGTCTCGGTCGTTGTGTCCTTGGGCAAGACACTTCACCCGTTGCCTACTGGTGGTGGTCAGAGGGCCCGGTGGCGCCAGTGTCCGGCAGCCTCGCCTCTGTCAGTGCGCCCCAGGGTGGCTGTGGTTACAATGTAGCTGCCATCACCAGTGTGTGAATGTGTGTGTGAATGGGTGGGTGACTGGATATGTAAAGCGCTTTGGGGTCCTTAGGGACTAGTAAAGCGCTATATAAATACAGGCCATTTACCATTAATGTGAAACATTCAAACCTACAGCTGAGCAGCAGCAGCTATACAGGTGAGTCTGAAGTTGTACAGGTAGTTATAATTAATGGTTATACTGGGTGTCTTACCTATACGTTAGCTGAAGAATATCTAGTTATCAGTTGTTACTGGTTATGTTAAGTAACGTACTTGTTATACTGCTTGTTTTACTGTTTATACTGGGTGCATGTGGTTCTATGACTCTGTTTGTCTTCTGCCAGACCAGTTTTATAGGTCTGGGCTGTAATCAGGTGGGGGTCCACACACAGACAGGTTTATTATCAGTTTGGGGTCCACACACAGAATGGTTTATAATCAGGTCGGGGCCCTCACACAGACAGGTGTATAATCAGGTGGGGTGGGGGGGGGGGGTGTCCACACACAGACAGGTGTATAATCAGGTGGGGTGGGGGGGGGGGTGTCCACACACAGACAGGTGTATAATCAGGTCGGGGGTCCACACACAGACAGGTGTATAATCAGGTCGGGGCTCTCACACAGACAGGTGTATAATCAGGTGGGGTGGGGGGGGGGGGGGTGTCCACACACAGACAGGTGTATAATCAGGTCGGGGCTCTCACACAGACAGGTGTATAATCAGGTGGGGTGGGGGGGGGGGGTGTCCACACACAGACAGGTGTATAATCAGGTGGGGGTCCACACACAGACAGGTGTATAATCAGGTGGGGTGGGGGGGGGGGGTGTCCACACACAGACAGGTGTATAATCAGGTGGGGTGGGGGGGGGGGTGTCCACACACAGACAGGTGTATAATCAGGTCGGGTGTCCACACACAGACAGGTGTATAATCAGGTGGGGGCCCTCACACAGACAGGTGTATAATCAGGTGGGGTGGGGGGGGGGGGGTGTCCACACACAGACAGGTGTATAATCAGGTCGGGGGTCCACACACAGACAGGTGTATAATCAGGTCGGGGCTCTCACACAGACAGGTGTATAATCAGGTGGGGTGGGGGGGGGGGGGGTGTCCACACACAGACAGGTGTATAATCAGGTGGGGGTCCACACACAGACAGGTGTATAATCAGGTCGGGGCTCTCACACAGACAGGTGTATAATCAGGTGGGGTGGGGGGGGGGTGTCCACACACAGACAGGTGTATAATCAGGTGGGGGTCCACACACAGACAGGTGTATAATCAGGTCGGGGCTCTCACACAGACAGGTGTATAATCAGGTGGGGGTCCACACACAGACAGGTGTATAATCAGGTGGGGGTCCACACACAGACAGGTGTATAATCAGGTCGGGGCTCTCACACAGACAGGTGTATAATCAGGTGGGGGTCCACACACAGACAGGTTTATTATCAGGTGGGGGTCCACACACAGACAGGTGTATAATCAGGTGGGGGTCCACACACAGACAGGTGTATAATCAGGTTGGGGGTCCACACACAGACAGGTTTATGCTCAGGTCGGGGCTCTCACACAGACAGGAGTCCTCGTGTGTGTGATGGTTAATAATTCCTGTTAATCTGTGTGGACTTTCACCTGAGACTCTAAAACGGAACTTTCTTTCTCTGTTTGCTGCTCGAAGTCAAACAGCCGCAGGTGAAATGGAAGCCGACATTCAGGTAAAGTCATTACTGATCAGTTTTGTTTTACTGAGTTTAGCAGGTGGGGTGTAGGACAAGTATAGCAGGGCAGGTTTGCTAAAGGAAGGGTATACTGAACTGTGATAACACACAGTGAGCACTGACCTACAAACAACAGGTGTGGTAAACTGACCTCCGTACAACTACAAGTACTGACGCACACCTGGAAACACCTGGATCCTTTCAGACTAATTTACTGGGTGTTTTTGTGTCTACAGGTTAATCAGGGTCACTGTGACCTGTCTCAGATAGAACATGTGTGTGTTCCTTTGACTTCCATGTGGGGACCTGGAGTGATATGCAGAGAAAGGACATCTTCTGTTCTTTCTTCTTCTTTAGTGTTGTTTTGACTTCTGACATCTGTTTAATGATAGCAACAAATATATAATCGATAATGGTTAATAAGTGAATCATGATGTTTGCTGCACCTGATAACCAGGTGTTTCTGTCTGTCCAATCAGAGTCATGAGGGGAGGGGCTACAAACCCAATAAACCTAACCTGCCAAGGACAGAAGAGAGCAAAAAGAGGCAACCAATGGATGCGCAAAGGGTGGGGTCAGACATGATTTACACCATTGAAGATGTCCCACCATGGTACCTGTGTATTCTACTGGGATTACAGGTGAGACTGGAATTACAGAAGAAAATGTGACTACTGTGGGATTAAGACATTTCAACATGAATTATTGATTTAGACTGGATTACTAGGTTCAAACTGGTATTATACTAGTTTAACCGTGGGTTATACTGGTTTAATTTGGGATTACTGGGTTTAACCTGGGATTATACTGGTTTAACCGGGGACTATACTGGTTTAAACTGGGATTACTGTGATTAACCTGTGATTATACTGATTTAACCTGGGGTTATACTGGTTTAAAATGGGTTTAACTGGGATTATACTGGTTTAAACAATGATTACTGGGTTTAACCTGGGATTATACTGGTTTAAACAGTAAGAATAAGAATGTTTTATTGTCATTATGCCAAAAGCACAACTGAATTATTTGCTGTACCATTCAGTGAAAAGGAAACCAGAAAAAGGAAAGAAAGCAAAACTGTTTCTAAACTGGTTTAAACTGGAATACTGGATGGGGTTGTTTGTAGTTTGATCACTGGTGCAGGTTTGGTGGTGGTTAGAGGAAAAATTTTTAGGATAGCTACCTTGTTGACTCCAGTCTGAAGTTTGTAACAGGTGAATGTTACCTGCTTTACCTTGTGCAGCATTACCTGACGTGCTTCAGTGGTACAGTGGCTGTGCCGTTTCTTCTGGCTGAGGCCATGTGTGTTGGTGGAGACCAAAGCACCATCAGTCAGCTGATTGGAACCATTTTCACGACTGTTGGAATCACGACTCTCATCCAGACCACCGTGGGTGTCAGGTGAGTCTGAGGGAGTCAGGTAAGACTTAAGGAGTCAGGCGAGTGGGCGGAGTCTGACAGTTATGTGTGTTTGTGTGTAGACTTCCTCTCTTTCAGGCAAGTGCGTTTGCGTTCCTCATTCCTGCTCAGGCAATCCTCAGTCTGGACAGGTGGAGGTGTCCCAGTGAAGGTGGAAGTCTCTCTGATTGTTACTGGTTTTTGTAAATAAACAACATGTTCTCATGTGATTTGTTTTTTCCTTTACAGAGGAGATTTATGGGAACTGGAGTCTTCCCCTGAACACCTCACACATCTGGAAGCCTCGAATCAGAGAGGTACGATCACTGCTCCTCAGCAGGTAGTTTCCAGTGGGCACAGTGGGTTGAGGACGGTGAGAGGCCAGACCTAAACCTGAACTGGTTCCTGGAAGACACCAGCAGTCTGGACAGTGCTGGTCTGTCAGAATCCTGTGAACTTCCAGCTCAGAGAAAGTTTCTGATTTTGGCTAAAGTCAGACCCCTGAATCAGGTGGAACCTTGTTCAGG